>NC_085876.1:4421863-4434363 GCF_034702125.1 Engraulis encrasicolus
TTCAAAGTTTAAGGGTCGGAAATGGCACCTTGGGTGGCACGCGACGGCATGAGTTATGTCCAAAAGTAGCCTATAATTTGTGTTTGCTAAAAGCCATCACTGTAAAACTAGTTCACAATTAAAAGCAAAGAACTATTTGATTTCCTCCATTTACTTAAGACCTGATGTAAAGCAGGAGGAATTTTCTGCCAAAGACAGGAAATATGCCGCTTTTTAGCCATTGAGCTACTGCGTAAAGTTCCTTGATCTGCCATCATATTACGTGCGCTAAGAAACATCATCCAATTCTGACCGAGAGAACTGTTAACCATGCGTGCCCACTTCGGATTGTTCCAGATGTCGAAGTTGTTATAAGCCTAAGCTCTCTGCGTGGCTAAGCAGTGATAGTCTTGAGTAAAGGGAAGAACCGCAACAAACGACACATTGCGTTCAAAGTTTAAAGAATGAAAAATCAGCGTGCTGCCACAGCGTTTAGGCTACGTTAAATGACAATATGCTACATATGTGGGTCTTGATATGACAAAATGATATCCAGAAATAACCGTTCAGTAAAATGTGTTCACTCGATCCGACTGTCCTGCTTAATTTTGTTATAGCTTCTGCAGTGCAGACATATTCCCCCTTGTGTCCGTGCACAAAGCAAAACGCTGTGTCTCTCAAAATATGTTGTTCATTTAACATAAAATAACGGTATCCTTGCACGTCCTTCCAGCGGTCTAGTAAAGTTTTTGACTTTCGGCTTCCCTCTCGCTGTTATCCACATGCGTTTTAAATTAACCCTTGAAGCGCCGCGGCAACAGGGACTGTAGGCTTCAGTAGCTACATTTTCACAGTCAACATGCAACATTTAAATGTAGGCCTGAAATAACTGGCTATGGTGTGCTTTTGATTAGGCTAGCCTATGTTAAATATCCAAATAGCCTATCCATTCATATTTTTCATTCATCTTATTTTGTGCCTTTTTGTTTCATTAAACATCATTTGTAGGCCTCCTTAAAACTGTTGTAGGCCTACTGCAATATAAAGAAACCTGCTGTTTCAGTGCAGTAGCATATGCCTGCATTATTATTAGGCCTACTGCAGTAGGCTATTAGTTTGTTTTTGTAGGTGTGAATGCAGTTATTTACAGGAAACCGTGATACGGTTACACTCCTGGGGAAAAATGTTTTTACAGAAGGCACAGTCTTTGTATCTCTGGTTACATTATTAAGGAGAGAGTTTGGGTCCTAGGTAGCAGCCAGATCAACTGTAAGACTATTATAACACATTGGTGTGATACATCATTGGTTCCCAACCTGGGGGCCGGGCCCCCAGGGGGTCTCCTTGGTTGGCGGGGTCCTGCCACCGCGCCTTCAAGAAAATCCTGGGGGAAACCCTGCACTCTGTGACTTTTTTTATTTAGCTACAAGTTCAGCTACGTGGTAGCTAGCTTTAAGGTTCTCTCGTTTACCTTTTTCCCTCATAAATGTTGCTTGGTTCTCTGTTTGCTTACGCAGGCCAACAAAATAGTTTGCACTCTTGTTTTATGAAGGGTGTTTCGTTTACATACCAAGCACAATGGAATCGGTGCCGTTGCATCCCACGTACAAGTACCGGTAGTCCTAAATCCAAATGTAACTCTCTTTGTATTGACTCGAGCTCACGGCACGGCATTTGCCTTTTTTGACAGCTACTACAATGCAATTCGCTACCTGCTGCCACCTAGTGATAAGGAATTATTACATGATTAGGACGCCAGTCAACAGCAGACACTACATAATGACATATAGGCATTAGGCCTATTTGCTGATAATATGAATTCTTTTTTTTCTTTCTTTCTTTTTTTTTTTGAAAACAAGAATTTTCCACGGCACACCTGACGATCTCTCACGGCACACTAGTGTGCCGCGGCACAGTGGTTGGGAAACACTGTACTATTCAACAGGGCCATACTAAATTACATATCCAATCTCACATTTAGGCTGGTTTATCAGGCTAATGTGTAACTACTTGTACTTCAGAATGACGGTGGTGAGCGACTTATGAATGGCTCAGACAGCACCTCGACAAGGGTCATACAGTACAAAAACGTATAGAAATGGACCTGTTAGTGCTTGCAATGACTGGACGGTGATTATTTTTTTACAGTATTGTATCAACTCAATGTCAGATATAATTACCCTTGATGATAGTTTATTTTGCTGAGTTCAGTTTTTAAGATGTTTTGTCTTTTATTTATTTTTCACACAAAATTGGGAATATCCCAAAGACCATATCTGTAGTTCCTACCAAATAATGACTCTTATTTCTTATCTATCAGCCCAAACAGAGGAAGGGCATGAAAAAGTAGACGGACAAAAAAAGGCCATTGAGGGCCTGAGGGCCCAGAGGGCCAGCTTGCCAGAAGTGGCTATAGTCAGCACTCTCGACGTGACGGCAGAAGACTTCGAGAATTTTCCGCCCGACCCCCGCCGCCCCCTCCGACGACGCCACACCCTCTGCCCTACCCGCGCCTTCCACCTCGGCATCCTCAGCCCCGTGTCCGGGTTGCCGCTTACGCGACCAATCGCTTCGCCGCACAATAACCTGATGGTTAGGCTCTGAATCAAAGAGCTGATAGGAGCCAAACAGCAGGCAAGGAGGAAAGGCCAAAAGGCAAGGGACCTCGACGAGGACGAGAGCCAGAGACTGGGTTGTGGTATGTATATATTTTTAATGTTTTTTTCCCCCATAGCTCTCCAAAGATTCATGTCCTTGCTTAACGAAGGCAGCCATGGTTAGGGAGGCTGACTTAAGATGCGAGTGTTGCGAGTCCACCCTTACCTCTCCCAACACCTCGATTCATGGCTGAAGCGTCTTTGAGCAAGACACCCAACCACACATCGCTCCAGGGACTGTAACCTGCATCTAACTGTATAGCGCATTGGAAAACAACTGTCAGCTAAGGGTAATGTAATTTAATGATAACTGCCTACTCCATCTCCTCTCCCGGTATGCCGACAGACTAAAAACAGATGGGGCAACCACAAAAGAAAGGGAAAATTACCAGCAGCGCGTGCAATCTGCAAGGCAGTTTTTGGTGAATGCGGCAGAGTAGGTGGTGGGCCCAGTCTCATATCTTGTCAGTTCGTTGGTGTTAACGAGTGGCAACTTTATTTTTGCTTATATACCCCCCTGACAACCCATTAATCAATATTTTGGCTGTTGCCATCCTCAAAACTTGCACATTGATTTATAAAAATGACAACAAAAACTAGCCGACCGAGTGACGTCACGTCAATGCAAAGTCAACGAGGCAGAATACAGCTAGCGCGTGCATGCTACCCGGAACCGTCAGATTTCATGGCAAAAAGTGACAAGTTGGGGGGTAAGTGGGCTTACTTGTTGTGTACATGCAAAAAAATATATATTTTTCTCAAACTTTCAGGAGTGCTCTTTTTCGCTGTTAGTCTTCGACTGTCTGACCATCATTGGGCAACGAGAGATAAATGTCAAAAAGATGACAGGTCTGTTCCCTCAAAGCAATAGAGCAATGAGGTGACGGGGGTAGATCAATTCGCCAAAAAACTACGTGTCAGTAAAGAAATGCAAGCTGTGTTATTTTTTCCAGTAACAGGAAAATGGTCAGGAATTAAATGCCTACGTTGTTTCAATGATTAGGTGAATTATCTGCCTATGAAAAAAGCCCGATATGCGGATAAATATTCCCTTTTCAACTTTGAGGGGCGGAGACTTCCCATTGACTGTGCATTATGTGACGTCACCCACAGTCTCTTTTATTTTCGTTATTTTTTAAGATCAACGTGCAACTTTTCAGCGTGGCAACAGCCAGAATATTGCTTTACATATTGTCAGGAGGTCATATTAGAAAAATCAAGTTGCCACTCGAGAGTGAGAACGAAACTCATTTTCTAAAGGAGCTACGAAATCTAGCCCACCGTCTAGAGGGCAAGGTGCCTCTACCTGGCAGACCACAGCGGGCTCAGGCAGTAAGTACTGATGTGATCATCACTCCAATGGTCATATGTGTCAAAAAAAGTTGCCATTTGGGTAAACCACCTACAAAAACTGCCTTTTTAAAACTTTTTTTGTGCGGTGCAGACTTGGATATACACCCATGTGGTCAATGTTAGGCGCCAGAAATCTGGTAAGGCTGTTGAACGCCCTCCTGTTCAATTTTTTCAGTAAGTCTATATGTAAGTTTACATATCCAAAATTATAAGGGTGTTAATGACTTACAATTGTTAATGCATCATTTATCCTGTATTTTTTAATCTACCTTTTCTTAGACATGGGCATGAAAAGGAAGAGCTGGGGAGATATAAACAGGTTCATGTCCCTGCTGGCCGGGCTGTTTATTAGTGAGACCGGCCACAGAATCACGGCCCTACACAGCAGGAAGGCCCAGGAAGTGGAGGCGGCCAGGCCAGGCGGGTCCTGCCTGGTTACATATCTATGTTTTCATCTCCATTCATCTGTTAAGTAAAGCTCTGTCATGTAATGGAATGTAATATAATGTGATGTGTCTGTTTTACTCATTGTGTCCTTAAACAGGTGAAGGAACATAAGACCAGGAGACGTTTGGGGATGTGCCAGTGACAGTGCCCCCCCGGGTGTACACCTTCATGCACAAGTGGTTGCAGAAGAGGAAACATTAAAAGTGCTGGGGAGGGCCTTTCTTTTTTGGCGAGGGGAAGGCGCCAATCCTGCTTGAGGTTTTTTAAAGGGGATTGGTTGAGCCCCCTATAACCTACAACGGGCTTTGCAGCTCTGTCGCCACTCATGCGAGTACAAGAACACGGTCCTGGTCACATTATGTGTGTATACGTATACGTATGTTTACAGGTAAGACATTTATAGGCAGTCAAGACATCTGGTAAGGTGGATGGCCATAAGATGGCAGCCTCGATGTGCCATGACCTTGGAACCAGCTAAAAGTATTAACAGGCGTGCCCGCCACCGACAGAGATCGGTAATGTGAGGGATCTCATGATGCACAAGATGATATGGCAAATGGCTGTGGAGGACGAGAACGAGGAGGAGGACAATGAGGAAGGACGAGGAGATGGAGAAAGGAGTACATCGGGAGTGGGGCTTGAACATGCAACCTTCTGGTTCCCGAACTGCTCCTCTCCCACCTGAACCACCACCGCCCCACCAAAGTGTGTGTGTGTGTGTGTGTGTGCGCGTGTGTGTGTGCGTGCATGTGTGCACGTGTGTGTGTGCCTGATGGAAGAGATGCCAGGCTGGTGTAAATAGTTTATGTCCAGGCTGTCACAGGGTCTTGAAGGTTAATTATCTGCTTGTGTGTGTGTGTGTGTGTGTGTGTGTGTGTGTGTGTGTGTGTGTGTGTGTGTGTGTGTGTGTGTGTGTGTGTGTGTGTGTGTGTGTGTGTGTGTGTGTGTGTGTGTGTGTGTGTGTGTGTGCGCACACGTGTGCATGCACAATCACTGCATGTGTGTATATTAGGAGCTGAGAACATTAATAAGAGATGGACCACATGGCCACTGAACAGACCACAGACAGACACACACACACACACACACCCTGGCCAGATCAGCGAGTATGTCTGGAGGTCAGCTGAGGGGATGTCTGTGTCTGGCTGCCATTTTATCTGTCTGGCTGTCTATGGCCACGTTACATATCGCAGCAGGTGTGTGTGTGTGTGTCTGTGTCTGTGTGTGTGTGTGTGTGTGTGTTTTTTAACTGCCCAGATGTCTATCCATTTTCTGATTGTCTATTTTACATTAGGCTGACAAAATAAAAACAAAGCAAATTTCATTTCTTACAGTCCATGGAGCATTAGGGGAGAGGTGCTGTTCTCAAGGGCATTTCATCCATGGATGAAGGCATTCGGAGACCACACATTCCCCTTACTATTAATGGTGGGATTGGAATCAACAACCCTCTGGTGGTCCGAAGACAAAATCCTTAGGCCACAGCTGACCCAATTGCTATCAGATCTCCTCTGTTTATCTGTCTGTCTGTCTGTCTGTCTGTCTGCCTGTCTGTCTCTCTGTCTGCCTACCTGTCTGTCTGCCTGTCTGTCTCTCTGTCTGCCTACCTGTCTGTCAGTCATGAAGAAATTGTCATGTAAACATCATTATTAGGGAGGAAAAGAAAGACAGCAAAGAAAGCAAGAAAGAAAAGACCACAAAAGCTAGAGTTAGAGAAGAAGAGTTGCAAGTAGCTGTAGTTTTATCGGAGTCTGACAAGCAACAACCAATCTGGCACTGAGACAGAGAGGCAAACTTTTTCTGTTAATCTCTCTCTCTTTCTCCGTTTAACGAATGTATACTTATACTGTATGTTTAAAATAAATTTCCGATAAGCAATCGCATGCTCTATTTTCTAGTGTCACTTTCATTTTTTGGCTAATGATCTGATGACTGATTGGTCTGTCTCACGCACACACGCACGCACACACACACACACACACGCACACACACGCACGCACACACACACACACACACGCACACACAAACAGACATGAGAGAGGGGAGACTGCATCTAATTACTTCAATAGCATCACAGCGCATCTTTATCAAAGAAGATCTATTCTGCCTGATAGGCCTACACACACGCACGCCCGCATACACACACAAATACTTGCTTACTTATTCGGTCTGATAGCGTAGGACAAGTGTGACAGCATGAGACAGTGTTTTGTGATCTTTTTAAAAAAATTTTTTTATCTGCCTTTCATAGAGATAGCAGCACAGTAATGATTCAAGACTGCCATATTAAGCCCTTGTTTCCCACCTGGTACAGTTCGAAACAGCACAACTCGGCTGTTCATTGTGTTTTGATTAGTCAAATATGGCACAGCACAGGTCGAAAACCCCATTTTTTCCGCCAGTTGAACCGAACGGAGCATGTTGCTGCATTACAATGCACAGTGCCATGCAGCAGCTCGCCCTCACTGGTGAACAGTGTTGCCACAGTTACTTTGAAACAGTAATCCGACTACTGACTACTTCTTTAAAACTTAGTTACGTTACTGACTACTTGCTTTTAAAAGTAACTAATTTTAGTTTATTTTAGTTACTTTCAGCAGAGACTGATCCCCGACCCGCCCCTATAACATGAAAATGACCACCAATTCTGTCAATAGGGCCTACTATATACTCACTCTATACACTTCTATACACCCACCCTATTTTAACAGCAACATCAAAAATGACACTGACATTTGCTAACCTTTTCTTGGAATAGGCTTGCATGTTTTTTTTAATAAAACAGAAATAAGACAGGGCCTAGAAAAAATGTCTTGGATCCGGTTGCCAACTGCGACCCATTTTCTTTTAGTTTTTGGAATCCTCCAAAAATAGCGATGCTGTGGACGGTTGTAGGCTACGTAGCCTACATAGCATACAAGACAACACTTTTCTTCATTCTCATCGGCTACCTCCCTATCTATCGCTTTCTCCCTGCCTGTAGCTGCGTTTGCATCATATGGCAATCTAGCATACAAAGGGCAACACACGCGCGCGTGCAAGTGTCTTTGTGCAGCGCATCTTAATATTAGAAATCCCAGTGAAGTCACCGCAGAGTTGCGAGCCAACGAATTATTAGCGATTATAGCGAATTATTATGCTACAACATACCAGTTAGCTTCGTAGCCCTTTAATTTTTTAAACAGCTTATCTCACAGTGTTCTTACAGACTAAAAATGTGAGGCTTGGGAACCTCCTCTCCCTGAAAATGCCTGCTGTGAAATGATAGCTTGAAGTCATGGCCATACCTCAACAACCGACACAGACACAGACAGTAGCCTAGATCAGTGGTTCCCAACCTTTTTCTTAAGGGACCCATGTTTTTACTATTGTAAGCTTTGGTGACCCAACCACGCGAGCGCCCGCACGAGACGGAGTCACAAGATGCCCTCCGTTTCCTGCGAAAACTTATTTTAGTTATTTTATTCCTCAATTCGTCTTTGGTCAAATATAGAATAAATGTTTAATGTAGCACTTACAATTTGTTGCGTCTATGCATTTATTAGTTAAATGCTTTGTCTTTTATTCAACATGGGCTATATATATTGAAAAACGAAACCCCTTAAAATCAAGAGGGCTCCGCGACCCCCTGTGGATCTTTGGCGACCCATAAGGGGGGTCCCGACCCATAGGTTGGGAACCACTGGCCTAGATGACCACCCACCTCGAAATGCAATATGAGTTGGCCTATCCGCGATTTTTGAATGAATATTGGTTAGATAGTCTCGACATGGAAGAAGTCTTCCAGAGTCCCGTTGCATGTTCAGCGAGAGATTCAGAATCTGTCCCAGCAATAGTCTAAGCTACTCTAGTAGTCCTACAGTTAAGTAGCCTGTAAAAGCAGGGTAAATGTAATATGAGAGAAGGGAAATGTTTTGCCGAAGTTTTCATTTACTCTTTCATTTACCACATAGGTCACTCAAGTCAGATCGAGGGTTGTCCGTCATTGACAATTTTTTTTGAAGGATGACTGAAAATTCTGAAGCCCGTTATTTTGACGGTAGTTTAAATAGGCTACTACACATCAACTGTGCATTTCAATTTGTTGTTATTTGCGCAGACCACATTTCTTCTTAAATAGGCTTCTGTAGGCTATCCTTCACCTTTCTCCCTCTCTCTGCTTGGCATGCACCTATTATGCATCTGCAGAGAGCGCGTCCTGCAGCCATATAATGAATTAGAAATGAATGGTGATGTCTTCACAACTGTTCGATTAATTAAGATTCAGAACCGATTGTATACCTACCTAGGACTAGGCTACTACTTTTTCCCACAATCTGATTTAATGGTAGGGTGAAGTTATCCCTCTATCGCCTTTCATGAAAGTTTTTTTCCCCATATCATATCCTCAGGCATCCCTACAAACGCCTTGCTGGGAACAAAAAGAAGGCGGGCCTATGTGAATAGCAGAAGTAATGCACGGTGTTTTAGAAAAGTAACTTTAATCTGACTACTAGTTTTGAAATAGTAGTTGCGTTAAACTATTCGTTTCTCAAAAAAGTAGTCCGACTACAGCAATGCGTTACTGGCAACACTGCTGGTGAATCAAAAAACAATCATGGTGCCGACCCGATCAACTATCTTAGACTTCTCTGTAGTTTGACACTTTACTACTTTGATATTAAAATCGAGGGCAAAAATCAACATTGTGGTATCAAGATATTGCTTGTACTATGTATATCCTAGAACTGATACAGTAGATTAGACACCAGTCAGCTAGCCTCAGTACAGCAACGCTACTTGACAACACCAAAAACATAATCCCAACCATACTCCGGGTTATACAGTTTGTAATGGAAACACAAACTAGGCTAACTTAAGGCGGGCATACACTGTGCAATATTTTCACTCGTGGGTATTAAGCTCCTGCTCACACTGCACGAGGAAATTTCACGATTTAAATGTTCACATCCCACGACTCACGACACGACGGGCATGTTTCCCGGGTCTGCAGACGAGGGAACATGCGCACCTGAGGTGGAGATGAGGACGCGCGTGAGAGCGAATTGCACGACCCTATTCATTTGTGCATGTGTAGTGTCAAATCGGGTCGTAGCACTGCTTTAACTTTGCGATTTACGCACGAGGCACGACCAGGATTTCAAACCGTTTTGATTGTCTTGTGACCTTACGATTGCACGATCGTGAGGTGAAATCGTGTGTCGGTACTCCGTGTACACTACACGAGATGAACTCACGATTGACCTGCGATTGAGCAAGAAACCGGCCCGACTCTCAAAAACTCGAGCGAGTGACAAATCGTGGCAAAATCGGGCAAAAAGTCGCACAGTGTAAGCCCAGCCTTAACAACACCACTCACCTCGACACGGCACAGCACGACACGGCACAGAATCATAATGCAGACTTTAACAAAAATGCTCTACTGGCTCAAAGCAAGGTATTGGATATGAAAGAACAAAAAAAATACATCTACAAATAAAAAAAATACTGAAATAAATGAACATAATGATTAGGGATGTCATTTTAGAGACTCTTGTGGGACAGCTCATTTGAATACATTTGCTGTCTGTTAGCGATCCAATTCACAGGACAAGCAAAGTGCAAAGGCAAGCAGTGAATGGCATGTCAGAGCACATAAACGTAGGCTTGTGTGTGTGTTTGTGTGTCTGTGTCTGCGTGTGTGTGTCGAGAGTGTGTGTCTATGCCTGAATGTGTGTCTATGCGATCCTCTTAAATTTTAAATCTAATAATTGCCCCTTCCGCCTCCTTCTCCGCTCTCTCTCTCCACTCCCCCTTTCCCCCATTACACACCAAATAGATGAACATGCAAGCATGCACGCACACACACACACAGGCACACACACTAGCACAGACACACACTCACACATGCTCACACACACATGTGACTGTGTGTGAGGAAAAGTACTTATAAGTGCTGTCTTCAGTATGAAGACAACTAACTTCACACACATGTCGGTGGATGGATATCCGACTGTGCTCTGCATTGCCGTGATCAGCAAGTGGCGTGAGGATGCTGTTTTGCCATTAAGCGAGATCAGCAGTCCTCAACGTCTTCCTTCCTTAGGACCAGACTGGACTTTTCACAACACCTACGCCAGTGGTGCCACGTCTACGTTTCCACAGAGAACTTCACCGTCAGTCTACACAGCTATGTACAATTAAGAAAATTGTCTACTTTTATTATATGATGTATAATGTTACCTTTTACATATCCACTTCGTGCCTTGTGGCACATAAGGCCTTCACAGACCACTTCCACTTCTCCCGGTCAGCTACCGCAGTCCTTGCTCCAGCCCATGATGTCCATCCTAGTTCTTTTCTTTCTTTCTCCACGGTACGTCTCCAGGTGGTCTTTGGTCTTCCTTTACTTCTTTTCCCTTCTGGTGCCCAGGTCATTGCTACATTGCAGTCGTTGTTGTGGTCCTGCCGCAGTATGTGTCCAATCATTTTCCATCTACGTAGCTTCACTTCTTCACTCAATGGCTTCATCTCAGCTCTTTCTAGCAGGTCTTCAGTTCTCACATGATCTTGCCAGTGTATACAGAGTATTCTGCGTAGGCATCTATTATGGAACACATCTACGGCTTTATTATCTCCTTTGTTCATTTTCCATGTTTCACATCCATATAGCAAGACTGGAACGACTAGCGCCTTGTAGAGTCATAGTTTTGTTCTCCTTGTGATGCTGTTAGAGCTCCAGATCTTCTTGAGTCTGATGAAAGCACCTCTTGCTTTTGATAGTCGGTTCCTAAGGTCCTTCATTCCGCCTCCCTCTTTGCAAACTGTGGCTCCCAAGTATGTGAACTGCTCCACCTCTTCAATATCTTTTCCATGGATCTGAATTCTTTCCTGGTTGCTTGCGTTAATCCTCATTGTTTTCGTTTTTTGTGTATTGATCTTCAGACCTACTCACCTGGCCTCTTCATCCAACCGTGTTGTTTTATTCTGTATTTGTTGTTTTGTTGAGGACAGTAATGCGATGTCATCTGCACTCTCTGCAGATGTTGGCAGAGGTCGAGCGTGTAAAATGAATTTATGTAATTTATATTGTTTTGCACATATGGAGTTACTGTCATTTTACAGCAAGCTAGCCTAAGGCTAGGGTTGTATGTGACAAATAAATTACTCTTACTCTTACATACACACACACACACACACACATACAATCACACTTGTACGCAACTTGTCTATAAAACTAGCTCAAATCCTTCACAAACAAATACACACACACATGCTCTCTCTCAAACACACACACACACACACACACACACACACACACACACACACACACACACACACACACACACACACACACACATTGACCCTCATTTATCAAACTAGCGTAGAAACCATCTTAGAAATCAGTGCAGATCTCGTCGTACGACAAGGCTCACGTGAGACTTACTAAACATGTGTACCACTCCAATCCCGTCGTAAGAACTAGCGGCTGTTGATAAACCCAGAGTATGAAAACCATTGTAATAAGAATAAACACAACTTCTCTAAAACAGCAGGATGGAGACCGCACCCCTGACATTACGACATGGAGAGACGCAAACTGGCTAAAACATCCACGTTTCTGGTTGATTGGCAGCTTGAAATTAGGCATTACGGTGAGGTAGACAACAAAATAACTGGTGGAAATAATAAACAACCACAGTCAACAGCGTTTCATTTGTCAATATGAATGGGGGTCAATTCCTTTCCTTAGTAATGATGATTGACTACAGCAGAAAAGATAATGGTAATAAACCTTTATTTGAAACAAGGTCAAGAATAAAGGGAACCATTTCTTGGGGAAGGAAAGTTTCCCAAATCCAGTGCGCTGTCCTGATTCCGTGCTCATGTGCGCTCTGCTCCTCTCCTGCGCTATACAGTCCTTCGAGAGTATAGCCTTTTTGCCACTTACATGGACGACTATGAAGTGTAATGTGTAGGCCTATATTCGAATAGTAGCCTAGTTGCGTGCAAAATATTATGTATTGTGATTATCATGTAGCCTACATATATGTTATTATGCACTGTTAAAAAAAGAACTGACGC
>NC_085876.1:4439363-4451863 GCF_034702125.1 Engraulis encrasicolus
CACACGCACACACACACAAATACACACACACACACATACAGTGAGTCTTCACAATGTTCTCTGCCAGCAGATAAGTTGTCAGGCTTCATAAAAATCGCTTTTAGCATTGTTGGAGCATTTGAACACGTTAGAACTGATACCTTTCTGTTATCAAAGAAATAAAGTATAAATAAAAGAAAAATATATAAAAAATAAACGGACATATTGAAATTCTCATTTAGCTGCGTATCACACAATCTGTCACACACTCACACACACGCTCACGCACACTATACACACACACACATAAACACACACACACGTGGTGTTACTGCTGGATACATGACTCCCATGGATCAGTGAGTGAAAATGCTGCTGGTTTTGGAATGAAAAGACTGTGAGTGTGAGATTTTACAGAGATTAAAATCCAGCATTTTCAAGAAATTGTTGTGTGAAATTCGGAACACATCAATAGAATAGAACTGATACCTTTCCTTTGCTGAATAAATAAATACATAAAAACATAAGTCAATAAAATGAACAGTAAAATACATTTCACGGGGGGACCTGCTGAGGATGCAGAAGGGGTCCCAAGGAACACCAGTACAGTCCACCGTCTTGAGCTTCAACTTCCACATCTTAGATCAGTGGTTCTCAAACTTTTTTCCATACCAAGGACCACTTTGTCCCCTCAAAAATGTTCATGGACCACATGTCAACTGAACTGACTGTTGACGGGTGCTAATTTAGATGCAGATCACTTACTTTTTATTCACATTTATAAGTCTGTCTTATTGTGGTGAAAATGACACTTCAGCTTTGTTTAGCTTTGTAATAATGTTACAAATATAGTCTACTGCTAGCTGGTCTTGGAAAAGTAGAAATCCCCTCACGGACCACATGAGCTCTGTCGCGGACCACTAGATGCTCCTTCAGTCTCCGCTTTTAGCAGAGCATCTTCAGTGTTTATCTCATCTCACACAATGCAACACATGAATGAAAGTATGTTTACAATATATCCCAAATAACAAGATGACCTTGACAATCTCTTGTTGCTTTAGCTTTAATAATTAGTGTAGCCTACTTGATGATACATGTAAATGTTTAAATGACATTAAATAATTTAAAAAAAAACTGGTTGAAAGCAATTACTATTGTTATTACTATTGTATAACTGTTATTGTGTGGATACCATTATTTGTTTGTGAAAAAGCCAGTCATTTCAATTCTGCTAAACCTATTCTCACCTATCCTACATATGGACACAAACACACACACACACACACACACACACACACACACACACACACACACACACACACACACACACACACACACACACACACACACACACACACACACACACACACACACACACACACACACACCTAGATATTGATGTTACAGCTGAATTTAAGGCTCCCATGGTGGAGAGAGCGAAATGGCTGCTGGTTTCAGAATGGAAAGACGTGTGAGATTTTATAGCGAAATGATTCCAGCAAGTTCCAGAAATTAGTCACTACAGGCAACTCTGCCTGCCTCCACGCAGACACACACACACACACACACACACACACACACACACACACACACACACACACACACACACACACACACACACACACACACACACACACACACACACAAACACAAACACACACCGCACACAAGCACATCAATATGTAGATTTGTTTGTTTGATTGTCTGTTATTGTTGCACAAGTAGAAACCACACAGAACAATAATATGCTCACAGTCTGTTAAAAATACATGATTATACAACACCATCACCATCAACTCCACCACCCTAACAGACTAAAGAAAGGCACACTCCAACAATGTCACACACTTTGATGCACAAGCCATAAGATTTTGTTTCTGTCTCCGTACAGCATCTTTAAAGAGTCTGCCCATAGGGTCTGAGGTGAAGTTCTGTGTCCACTGTCTCTAATAGCTGCCACTACAACACACACACACAGACACACACACACACACACATACAAACACACACACACACACACACACACACACACACACACACACACACACACACACACACACACACACACACACACACACACAGGTAGGCCACACACACACACACACACACACACACACACACACATAACTCAGATGTCTACAAGTGAACCTAGATGCACTCCCTGCACTGTGCCTATACATTTTTATTTACTTTTCACTCTTTTCTCTCAATGCTTCTTCCTCTCTCTCATTCTATTTTACTCTAAATTACTCTCTGTCTATCTGCCCGTCTGTCTATCTATCTTATATGTCTGTCTATCAGTCAGTTTGTATTTCTGCATATCTATCAGTTTCTCTCCTCCACCCTTCACACTTTGAGTGCTGTCTGTCTGTCTGTCTGTCTCTCTGTATGTCTGTCTGTGTATTTCCCTGTCTCTCTGACTTGCCTGTCTGTCTGCCTCTCTGTCTGTCTGTCTGTTGGCCTGCTTGTTTGTCTATTTCTCCCTCCCCTTGCTCAGCCCCATCCCCTTCTAGCATTCTTTCTCCCAAATGAGTAGGGGGAACCTACCAATTACTGAACAGCTACCACAAACACAAGTGCAGTTTGGAGTGAGAAGTTTCCTCTCTTCTCCTCGAGAACTCATTTCATTCTTTCAACAGTAGAGCTACAATTATAGCAAAACTGAATGTGAAGAGGAGGTGATTGCAGAAAAAAAGACACACAGAAACACAGGAAGGCAAATAGGCAGACATGCACGCATGCTCACACGCACGCACGCACGCACGCACACACACACACACACACACACACGCACGTAAGTCCTCATTATACCGCAGGCCATTGGCCCAGGAACTTAGGCCCAGGAACTGAAGCCTGGGAACTTAAGCCCAGGGCTGAGTTCCTGGTGCGTTTATACTGCAGGCCAACTGAAAATTCTAAATGGAATGGTAGCCGTGGTAACCCATTCAAAAATGACCTGTAAGCACCAGGGCTAACTGGTGGCCCTGGCAGTTGAGGAGGACCTGTTACCTGGACAACAGTTCTTGGTTTGGCCCAGTTCTGGCGTAGCCCAGGCAGTATAAACGGGTACAGGGGTTGAGCTGGGCTCAAGATCCTTTGCCAATGGCCCGCAGTATAAACTGGGCTATTGTCCTTATCTGTTTAACAAGGACAGCATCTTTTCATCTGAGGTTGATGACATGACTAATGTTCTTCTATAGTTTTACTCATTTATCCATTTCACCTTATTTGTATTTACAAATATATTTTGGCATTAATGTAATGTTCAGTCTTAACTATTAAATATAATGCATTACGTATATATTCAATACATAATTACATACATGACCCAAAAACATCTCATTGCCACTGCATACATAGAATGAAATCCTGACTCAGCTCCCTAATGAAGGATGAAAGCAGTGGTGTAGTCTACCTAGAACGCAGGTATACGGAGTATACCCACTTCTAAATTTTAGGGGCTTAAGTATACCTACTTAAAATTGATTGATCCATTATTTAGAATAGCATAAATATATACAGTATACCCACTTCAACAAATGCTCAAATATACAGTATACCCACTTCAAAAAAGTAGACTACACCGCTGGATGAAAGGCATATTGTTCCACAGCTTTATTCATTTGCCTAGTACAGTAAATGTAATATTTTATGTGTAATTATAATTGCATTATATATACATGTATATTGATTAGTGCATAATAAACAGCTAAATTATTTTTGGTGCAAAACCCAAGACATGGTCTGATTGCCACTCTATATAAGTGTTGCCTGACTCTGGTCCTCAACATCAATCACTGCAGTAAGGCACGCACGCACGCACGCACACGCGCACACACACACACACACACACACACACACACACACACACACACACACACGCATCCTGGCTGAAGGTAATTTATTTAAAAGCCCGTCTAATGCCCCCAATCAACGGATAATCCCTGTTCCCGTTGCCAGGCGATCCATTGTGTTTCCGACAGAGGCATTAACGCCGCCGCAAGGCGTGTCGGAATGACGGAACGCTGGTGAAACACGGAATGCCGTGCCAGACAGAAGGACGCACAGACAGACAGACAGTCTGCCGCTGGGGGAAAGCATTCCGGCGAACTCATTCCAGAGAAGAGCACCCAAACACAGTTAAAAAAGGCAGTTTAAATGCAACTCTTACAGAGTAGATGTAACATTTTCTAGATTGAGTTTGGTCTCAGTAAACTCTCTAAGTGTTGAATTATCACTGTATTTTTTGCTGTGAAGTTAGCGAGACAGAGTGGCAAAGTGATCCGTCATCCTTGCAGCTTTAGGACAAAGAGGATGAGTGAGTGTGTGTATGTGTGTGTGTGCACCCAGAACTGTGTGTTTATGTTTACGTGTGTATAGTGCGTGTGCCCAGAAGTATTTGCATTTGCCCAGATCTGTGTGTGTGTTTATGCTTGCGTGCATACGTGCAAGACTGAGTCGTTGTGCATCTGTGTGTGTTACAGTTACCTTTGGGAGTGAAAGCGTTACGAGAGGCATCTGCTGTGGTGTGTGTGTACAGGCTGAGAGGCATCAGCTTGTGAGGTGTGTGTGTGTGTGTGTGTGTGTGTGTGTGTGTGTGTGTGTGTGTGTGTGTGTGTGTGTGTGTGTGTGTGTGTGTGTGTGTCTGTGTGTGTGTGTGTGTGTGTGTGTGTGTGTGTGTGTGCGTGTGCGTGTGTGTGGTACCTGCCTGTGGTGAGAATACCTCAATTATTAAAGGGATAGTTCGGGATTTTTGACATGGATCTGTATGGCATCCCCATCACCAGTGTTATGCATTGACACTGACTTACCCCCGGCAGCATCCTGTGGGCAGAGTTCTCGTCCAGTTTTGGTCCAGGCGAAAGTAGTCCGGCAGGTTTGCTGGACCCATAAAAATAAAACGTTTCTCTTCCAAAAACATTATGTGTTCAAAAGAGTGATATTTTTGAATCCCAGAAAGGTTGTCAAACAAAAAGTCACATCTCGTAATCAGTTGGCACTATTTTCTCTCGGTTCGTATCAATGCGCGCGACACCGCAACCTGACAGCTAGGGCCTACCTGTTTGATTCGAGATTGTTTACTCACTCGGCAAGATGTCCGACTACGAAAGCGACGAGGAATTCGACTTCGACTCAGAGCCAAAGGGGTATATGTATGAACCCGAGTATACTGAAGATGAACTGAGACAAATGGAGTTAGATCGGGCCGAAAGAGAGAGGGTGGACAGAGAAGCGACAGTAGAAGCTGAAGCTGGAGCCACAGCTGGACCTGCGGTGTCCAGGTTGGCTGACAAATCTTGGTGCACTTGTTCGAAGTGCGTTATAATGCAGACAGAAGTGGAGTGTTACTGCTGCCACGAGTGGGAGTTAGTAATGCCACAGCTACAAAACCTGTCCATCCATGAAGATGTCGGCGGGACGGCTGCTGCAGTCTGCATCACCAACAACAATGACATCCCTGCCCTCCTGAATGAGGGCGTCTTGAGGACCTTTTTCCATGTTCCCAAAATCAACTGGAAGAGGCGTCCCAGACCAGCTGGACCCGATGGCCAGTTGTCTGCAGAGTAAGTGTTGACTCCTCATTTAGATGATGTAGGCTAGGCCTACAGGCTGTTTCTATTTTAGAACGTTATAAAAGTGCTCAAATATGCATTGACTTTACAGTAGAGCTGTGTTTTAGTATTCTGATTAGTAGTCCAATAGGATAGGACAGGAATATGAGTACCGTCATGATAATGTTATTAGGCTACATTATGTGTTGTATAAGCCGAACTTATTATTTCATTTTCCTTAGAAACTTCAATGTAAAAGAAACTTGTAACAGCCTTCTGAGCTTCACCATGCCTGTAGACATCTCCCTCTTTACTAAATGCCTATCCTACTGTCATAAGCAGCATTTCATCAAAATGTTAGGCTATTAACTTACCATTCCCTGATAAGAAAGTTTCAATCACTTCATCAAAATGTAGGCAATAAATATAGTACAACACCACAACTGACAAAATCCTTTCCAATACACTTACAACACACACATATTGTATTGCCATATCAAATATGCACCAATTTATGTTGTTTTCAATTTCAGACAGTACAGGCTGATTGCCTATCGCATCGTCCTGGAATGGGGTTTACAAGGAGAGAAGCTTGGTCCAGGCAACAGGAGAGTTCTTCCTTCCTGTGTGGTGGAGCTAATCAGAAGAACCTATCCATCACCAACTGGGCAATATGCAGGTTTCAAGGAGTCAGTGGATGCACAGCAATTGTTTTAAATATTTTAATTCACACATTGTAGATGTTTTACTTATAGAATTTTGACTGTTTTTCTACATTTTCTACTGTTAGTTATTTTACACTAAAAATGTTACAAATTACTTAGACTAAAAATGACTAAAGAACTATGTACATACATTTTTTAAAAAATAAAACTATGTTCCCCAAGACATCAGTTGTAATGGTTTTGATTACTCTTCCATTACAATAACAGTTATGAGAAAATGGGGGGGAAATAATGAAAAGAAAGAAGAAAAACAACGACAAAAAACAATCACAAGAAAGTTTTTTTTTTCAGTCTCAGACGTCAACATCTGTATCACCAGTAGGTTCAGTTGGAAAACGAGATTCATGTTCTGCTACCAAGTCGGTCTTGTTCGGCTTTGCAGTGGGGGCGATGTTGGCTGGTATGCTGACAGGAGGATGGATGAAGAAAGCAGGATCTCCAATCCTCACATTCTTGTCAAGCCGCCGTCGAATGACCCGTTCCACCAATCCTTTACGGAACTCCTGCGTTGTTGGCTCATACAGCTTTCTTGCAACCCACTGGTTTGATTGCCTTGAGTGAATGACATTGTACTTTTTCTGTCCTGGGAATAAGAAGAGTAACACAAGAATGATGAGGATAGTTTATGTCCATTACATACTGTGATTTGTGTGGCCCATGACTTGAGAAATGATGATAGTAAAAAAAGCTGTAACTAACATACAAAGAACAAAGTTATAACATGAAAGTCATCTATATGAAAATTACATAAATCTGAGCTCAAACAAATATTACTATACTTATACTAAATATGACTAGCATTATGATTACTGTAATCCTAATTGGTTCGGTTCCAGGTCATCATAACTATAGTTCTGTCAGAACCATTTCAGTCAAGAAACACAAGAGAAGAATTTCTTTTATTGAAATTATGAATTACATTTGGCGGTATAGCTCTGTTTGGAGGAACCACCCTATTTCCATTAGCAGCATGGAAATGCATTGAGTCAGGGGGCAGCAGCAGTTTAGGGAATGCTTACCCCAGCAGGACAGGGCGAGAGATAACCCCCCATGAACAGAGCCAAGCGACGTGACAAGAGAACATGTCACATCATACACGACAAGGTGGAGCAGGGGAGCGGTGGGTAGCAAAAACTGAGCAACATACAGCTGAGAGGAAGTGGATAGAATTTAAAAAGGCGTGCCGAAGCTGTGTGGCCAATGGCTGGGAAGAAAGATTATCAGCTGAGGGAATGCACCTGGATCAATTAGGAATGAATGAGATGAAGGGGAGGGCGGCAAGCTTCTTGACTACCATGGCCTGGCCAGAACTGACGTTAGTACTTTTAATTTACCTTGAGCACCAGCCAGGCTCAGGCGCAGACATGTTTCTTTCAGGTGTGCGTGCATGAACAGAAAGACAGATACCACTTCAAAAGTGTCAGCGCCAACCCTTCTATTGTGGAATTTCAATTGAATTCCTTGCGTTATTTGCATTTTTTTCAGATCTGATACATTACATCTTTTGATTTTGACCTTTTGGCATTTTCTGCAAATAAATGGGACATTTCACTAGCTTGCATAAGTAAACAAGTTGTTTTACTGCAATACATACTGTAAATAAGTAGTAAAACAATAATGACAAATACATTTTTGAAATGGTATTTCTTTCCAGAGCTGTGTGTGTGTGTGTGTGTGTGTGTTAGCATGCTCACCAGATCGAGTACAGGCATGCTGACGGCCAACATTGTGGTTGTGGTCAATGATACTCAGCTGGAGCCTTGCTTGCATGGAGACATACGTGAAATGGCGCCTCTTCTCTGCGTACTTCAGCATAGAGCTGTGAAAGACTTCAAGGGCCCCTGAAAGAAAAAAAGTACAGTGGTACAGTGTTTACAATCATGCAAAACTTCAAAGGAAAGGTGACACACTGAAATATTTCCCTTAGAGGTATTACTACTCGTGTAACTGTATTCAAACTATTGCTCACAAGTTTATCCACACATACCTGTATGCTTGAACAAAGTCAATTGACTTAGGTCTCTCAAAAGATTTTTGTCAAGTACAACACTCTTCAGAGCGTTCCAGGCAGGACACCCCTTCTCCAGCCATTTTTTTCGCCGCTGTTGGTCCTCGCTGAGGTCGTCGTGGCGACATCTGTACTCCTGCTCATTTTCTTCCCAACGGTGGATACCACACACATGGTAAAGGATAGATGTCCAGCGGTGTTTCAACTCCTATTTGAGGACAATTGGAAACTGCTTAGCAATTTTCTCTGGAACATTTTTGACACAGAGTATGCACATTTGAACATGCTTTTGTATAGATCATCATCAGCTACGAAGGCTTGAATTTTTTTATCCCTAATCTTGAACCTTTGCTTGTTACATTTTTTCAAGAGTAGAAAAGACGGATTCACAATGAGTGTTGCTTCCGAACTGAATAGGCTGGTATCATAGAAGTGTAAGTAATTTGAAGTTACATTGCATTGTTGTGGTGTTCCTTTTCTGTTTTGGACCAGTGTTGGTTTTAACAAGGCAAAACATCATTATGACAGCGTGGCAAATTCATGCAACAACATGTCTATGACCATCACCTTCTCATCGCCACCGCTTGAACTGCACGACCACCAGAAGTGATTGCCCAGAGACTTGATCCATGGCTGCAGGTCCCGGTTTTCCTTCTTCCTCGCCAATGCAGTTGCCTTCTTCTTCACACCTAATTAATGGATAAAAAAATGAAATGAAAAAGCAAAACCTGATGAAATATTTTGTCAACTGTAATAACATTACAATACACTTTCAATTATTCAACAGCATGTTTTATTTTCATATGCAAAGGTTCAAACGTGAATATTTCACATAATAAAGCAGTGTAGTGTATACTGTCCAAGTAATGGTACCTTTTGCCACATGCCATGGGTCAAATTGATGCCTAAGCTCTGGATAGGACTCCCTCATGATCTTCCGAATTGATGGAGCCCGGTCAGTAGTAACCACGTCAACACCAACGCCGGAGTCCAGCAGACGATCCAGGCCCCTCCGGAAACCAACAGGCTCCATTGCCGGTGAACTGGTAGCCTCCGATACCTGTAATGATCAATGTAACAGGAAATACAGAACAAACCTGCAGAGAGGACTGCAAAAAGCAAAACATAGTGATAAAACACACTCAATAACTTACTTGGCAAAACTGTTCATACTTTACCTGAATTAGATCCGACATGATGACTTTCTTTGTTGCATCATCCATAAAGCTGTAACAGGTGTATTTGGCACTGTAACCGGGGGAATCAGATCTGTGGATGACAAACAAGGAAGTTACTTGTGGAGTGATGGCTAACATGATTTGATATGAATTACAATGTAAGAGGACAACTAACTACATATACTGTATGATCCGCTATGGGAATACCCACCTTGCATCACCACAGATATCTGTGTGTTCACCAGCAGCTACTGTTTCCTGGAGTTCTGACAAAATCTCCTCTTGCATCTCAGTGTAGGCTTCGTGAATAACACAGGTATCATATAGGTGGATTGTAGTGAGTAGTATGAGGTCTTCTTTGGCAGTTGTAAATTCAGAAGATCAGCCCACTCTTCAATTTCATTCTGTGTTGTTCCTGTGAAAATAATGGCTGCTGAGGATACCAGGTTGTTCTCAGGTATTCCACGGACATCAGGACAGGACTGCCACACTCCTGTATGGTGATTGATGCATGTCCATTCTATTTTGATTTTTGATCCACGGCTGGTGATCTTCTTCTCACAAATGGATACCCCGCATGTGTGACAAGTTGTGAACAGATCCATTAGGCATGACTCGTTCACTATCCACTTCCTTTCAGACCAGTCATCTCTCCTTTCTGCTCCCGCAATGTTGTCGGAGGAAGATGATCTTGTGGATGTGCCCTCACTGCTCAAAGGAAGGAATGTGCTGTCATCTCTGTCTACAGGTGTCTCTATGGAAGCCATTGTGTTATCCAGGGACTCAGATGCAGCTGCTGAGCTTTGGTTTTCTGACTATGATATAGAAAAAGAATAGAGAGAAAGCAAAGTAGAGTAAATTGACTGACTGGCTGCACTTGTTTATAGTGTGCAAAGGGCCTCATGCTCAGTATATTGACAATGTCAAATCATTAGCTTTCTATTCAGACTACATATAAATATGGGCTTACCTGTGACAGTCTCCAGGTCGGAGGCCGGGCAATATATATTCCAGAAGCTGATGGTTTATTGCTTGGACCTGCCTCAGCTGGGCTGGTGAGCACCATCCGGCACTGTTCCTGGTCCAATCTGGACTTCAGGGGGGTTGACTGAAACGCTGGCTCTTCATCTGCGGGGGTTGCGGCCTCAGATTGAGCAATTTCAGCCATTCCAACAGGAGCGCACGCCTTTGAAAACATATTTTTTTGCATTGTGGGAACAGGAATCTCAGTCAGGTTTTAGAAACACCAACAGTAACATCAGCATTCACTTCCTACAACAATGACATATGTTACAATAATTCCAGTAAGAAACATTTTCTGTTTTCAGAGTGGGCAAAACATATAGCCAATTCAAAGCCTTTCAAAGTAAGTACTTCGTGTTCTTCGTGTCCTGTTTTGACTTGTTTCCAAATGACACTCGCGCAAACAGCTGCCATACCGTATGTTATTTTATGAAAGACAGGGCTTCGCTCGAGGCTCGATGCTCATGGCAGACGACAGCAGAACACAGACACCTACTGACTAATCTGACTCATCGACTAAACAAGGGAACACCAGCGTACATAACACTTGTGTTCGAGGAAGACGCAGAGGGGTCAAAATGGAAGTCCCTTTGCGCACAAAACAGTAAACATACAAATAAAATAAAAAAAACCTCCGGACGTCCCTGCTACTTCTAGTAGCTGGGACGCAGTCCAGTTTGTCTTGTTATGCTAGCCTAGATTCTACACTGATTGAAAACATGGAGTATGCACAACATCCACACGTCAACGTAAGCATAGTTGCAGACAGTTGAAACAACAGCCCAGATATTATGTTTAGTAAGCATTACGGGTGGTATTGCACTAAGTGATTGATTGTTATGTTTTATGATCAATTTTCTCAATATTGCTTTGGCATAACCCTATACATCACCGTTAGGATACGCACGGATGCTACATTAAAAAAAACATTAGTAACCTAGTTTTATTACCGGTGTAGGAACAGCAGATCTCTTCAACATCCTTTTCTTCTGTCCTGGGCACGATGGCACATAGTCATCGTCGCTGAAGTGCGCACTGCAAATGCGAAGCTTTTTTATTTTCGCCATTCTGGTGTCAACATGGTATCCCAAAGAGAGTAGCCACAGTTGCCTGAGCGCAACGTCCGTCACAGGGAAGCGATGGAAGCTGAGAGTCGATTCCCCATCATCCTTGTTGCCACAACCTGGATAATTGCAAGCCTTCACCATGTTTACACACACAGCTTGATATAAATGTTTGAAAATATCGAAGAGCCTACTGAACTTGGCTAGCTATAAAGCTAGCTCGTTGGCGTTACCTGTTTGTAGCTAAGTCGTAAGCACTGCACTGAAGTTAGCTAGAAAAGTTGGATCGCTGTCAGAATGACGGCGCGCACTGATACGAAGTGAACTGATAAAATAGTGCCAACTGATTACGAGATGTGACTTTTTGTTTGACAACCTTTCTGGGATTCAAAAATATCACTCTTTTCAACACATAATGTTTTTGGGAGAGAAACGTTTTATTTTTATGGGTCCAGCAAACCTGCCGGACTACTTTCGCCTGGACCAAAACTGGACGAGAACTCTGCCCACAGGATGCTGCCGGGGGTAAGTCAGTGTCAATGCATAACACTGGTGATGGGGATGCCATACAGATCCATGTCAAAAATCCCGAACTATCCCTTTAAGCAGAGAGGAAGCAGCCTGAGCCTGATAGCAGCCCCACACACATGCACACACACATGAACACACGGATGTGCACATGCATGCACGCACACACACACATGTACACACGTGCACACGCACACCCACTGTTAATAGGCATGCATGCACACACCCACAGTGTCTACCAACAAACAGTACATGCACTGTGCATGTATACACACACACAGACACACACACATACACACGGACACACACACTCACTCACACACACACACACACACACACACACACACAGTAACAAAAATTCAACAGCTAGTCAGCATCACAATGTGATTAAGCGTCTTTGTTCTGGAGATGTAGTCTTACTCAAGTACAGCGGACCTGACATA
>NC_085876.1:4456863-4461863 GCF_034702125.1 Engraulis encrasicolus
TGTGAATGACTCTGAGTTGCTAAACTGTAAGTGAATATGATGAGTGAGATTAAATGACATTAACAATAGCATTAATTAATATAGGGCTATTCCTTGTGGAAAAAATACTTTAATAATCACCTATTTATTTATAATTTATATAACTATTATAAACCTATATAATATAATATAATATAATATAATATAATATAATATAATATAATATAATATAATATAATATAATATAATATAATATAATAAAACACAACATAATATAACATAATATAATAGGCTAATATAATGTAATATAATAACATGGGTAATATGGGCCCTGGAGACTGTGCACTGGAAAAAATGGGCCTCGACATCAAAAAAGGTTTAAAATCCCTGCTCTACACACCCATACCTGCAAACTCAGGAAGGTTGAAAAAGGTGACAAACTAATTGCGGCATCACAGCGCGGTGGAACCGCAAAAAAAACAGGGAAAAAGAGATATTTTATTTACAAGGCCTACACTAGAAATCAGACTTTTGAATTAATTGTATTCTTCACCAGCCAATATATGTATTACAAGCCAAACATACACTCACCCAGAGGCAATTCTAGGTTAAGCTGGACCCCAAGCGAAAATTCTTAGCTGTTATTTACCATCTAGTTTGGGGGCCCCAAGCGGCTGCCTATCTAGCCTAGTGACAAGAAGCGCCTCTGCACTCACCACCTGTCAAAATTTAAGTTGTCCTATTTACCAGCCAAAAGGAGGGAGCACATGGTCACTTAGGTTGTCTTAACTTTGAGCCCCACTGCATTTGAATATGAAATTAAAGCATTTGCTGTTTATGGCTAAAGAGGGTAATAGGGAAATCTAGGCCTATAATATAATTAGCTTTATAAAATAGAACCAAGGCATGTTAGAGAATTTATGACTGAATGATAGTCGAATTTCAGCATTTCCCCAATAAAATGGTGTTGTACTATGAAGAAGCATTAGATTGTAGAAAAAGATAAAGACAGATGTCATCTAGGTTAATAGGCTATTTAGATTAATAATATTATGTCCTTGGTGGCTAACATTAAAATCATGATCACACACGTTGCAAAATATGCGGGGGCATGACAAATAGGTATTCCTCTGACGTTTATGAAGGTTTCAAAGAGTGTGTAGAGTGGGCCTCTCGCTATTCACGGTTAAATGATCTGACATAACGGAACCAAATTTAGTTCTCTGCTAATCTGCCAATTTATAGCGCTGTCAGGCCCTGCCTACCGTCATTCTAACACATTTTCTCACTCTGAAAATCAAAACGGCGAATTTCGCCGAAAGGTGACAAGTTTGCAAGTATGACACCCCTGTAACCCTCTCCCTTCCTCTGCGCCCCAGCCATACCTCTCCTAAATCACTGTTCTCCACACCCCACCGCCCACTGTCTCCCTTCCTCTGTATATACCTTTCCCCCTCTCTACATTCCTCCAATTCGTTCCCTGAATCACCATCCTGTAGGATATTCCAATCTCGCAACCCACTCAACCCTTCTGCAAACCACCCCTACCCACAGTTCAATACCCCATCCCCCTCTCCCCAAAAAACAGTTTCCATAACCCCCACACCGACCGACACAAACACAAACACACACACACACACACACACACACACACACACACACACACACACACACACACACACACACACACACACACACACACACACACACACACACACACACACACACACACACACAACTGCAATTCCTGCCCTACCCACCCCACCCATACCCCTCACTCCTCTGGGAGATGAATGGGTGTGTAAATTATTCACAGTCACCTATAAAAAAGATTAAGATACAATAGAGCTGGTACATCCTCGAAATAACAGAAATGTGCACTGACACTGGGTGGACATAGTGTGTGTGTGTGTGTGTGTGTGTGTGTGTGTGTGTGTGTGTGTGTGTGTGTGTGTGTGTGTGTGTGTGTGTGTGTGTGTGTGTGTGTGTGTAATGAATAGGTGGTCGCATAATGAATGGGGGCTCTCTTGCAGGGTGATATCACAGGGTCATATCTCCTCTTTTACTATTATCTTCTCTTCCCTCCTCTTCATCCTTTTCATCCTCCCTTTATTCCACCCTCCTCTGCTCTCTTCCCCTGTCATGCCTCTGTCGTTGTTCTCTTGTTTCATCTTTTCCCATCTCATCTGCCTCTTACCTTATTTTCTATCATCCCCTCATTCCTGTCCTTACATTCCATGTCCTCCATTTGCTTTAGTCGCCAGGGACATCTCTTTATCTCTGCTGCTATATTGTGCGTTACTTACAACAGAATATTTCCTTCCTATTCTACTTTATTTTATTTTACTTTATTTTGCTGTATTCTATTCTGTTCTATTCTATTCTATTCTATACCTTTTATATGGCTCTATTATGTGCATACAACAAACACATCAAATGTTTATTTCTGCGAGGATAACACAACTAATTTCCGTGTCTATGTTTGTCATCAAGACTTATCCTTTTTGTTTTTTTCATTTCGATGTCATGTACGTGATCTCCTTCCCTCTTTGGGTCTCCTTGTTTATCTCTCTTTTATCCCTTTTTATCCCTTTTTTTTTATCCCTCTCTAACCCTTTCATGTAGAGCCTCTGTTATTACCTTAAAGGTGCACTGTGTAATATTTTAGTTGTTTATTTCCAAAATTCATGGTGTCAATTTACATAATATTACCTTTTTCATGAATACTTACCACCACCTCCCTTGAAAACTGGAAATTGTACACTGTAACAAATAGCTGTTTATTTACGGCAATTCTGCAACAGCATTCTACTGTTTTTCGAAAAAACAGACAACTACTGTGAAAATATTACTTTGAGTCACATATTGAGCATAAACAGTAAGTACTGCACAATAGCAGTATTCGCCGTTGTGGAAAAAAATAGAGATGCACCGGATCCTGATTTTTAGGATCCTGCCGGATACCAGATCCACTGAATAAGATCCTGCCGGATCCGGAACCAGATACCGGATCCTACAAAAGGGTTGAAACATATAGTCTACTCGCACACGTGGGCCCTTTTTATTATGTTGGCGCAAACTATTTTTTAGACTCATTGGCTTATTGCCACACTGCCTGCAATAGCCGCTTCCAAAGGGATTTCACTCCATGCAGTGATTGGGGTTACCTACTTGAACTTGAACTTGAACTTGGGTTGTGAAAGACTGAAAAGCCTAGGCTAGACAGGCACCAGACCCTGATTTTTAGGTAACATGCCGGATACCGGATCCACACTGCTTAAGATCCTGCCGGACCCGGACCCTGTGAAAAACTCTATTATCCTGACGGATCCGGAACCGGAACCGGATCCGGTGCATCTCTAGAAAATAACAAGTTATTTTAGGCAGCACCATTGAAACCCATTCATCCTCCACTTGTCCGTGATCACCATCAAACTTCAATACCACCTGAAGAACTGAAGTCATTCTGACTGGTTAAAGATGATCTGATACTATCAAGCATGATGAAACAATTTCTAAGGAAACTACAATACTTAAAAAGTGCTTGATGCAGCAAAGTGTGAGTAGCACATGCATTTTGATAGTGATGAAAGTGTGAATGGCTGAAACATTTTAAGAACTTGTAACACTCTTGCAACAAGCAGCCCCATCTAAACCAATCTGCTAATCAGTGCCTGGCCTCACCTGAGTAGGGCTGTTATGCCATTATTCAATTACGGGCGTCACCTGCCAAGGGCCTGATGACTCTGGTCACATGGTACTTTTGCACCTGTATATAAATCTGGACTATCCACACTTCAGTTGCTTGCCTGCCTGCTGTCTGCTGGCCTGCATGGCACAGCATAGCACTTGTTTGCCTACAAGCTTGCTTACATGCTTGCACACTTTCCTCTTTGTGAAAGCTTGCTGTATGTGGCATCATTTGTGGCATTGTTGCATATAATGTGCCTGTTGCAAATTAGGCATTGCTTTGAGAGCTAGCTTGTAGTGCTGCTTGTTTGCTGTGCTACTTGGTGCAAAATAATTTTTTAAAGACTGACCAATGCTATATTCATCATTGGCTCATCAAGAGATACAGTAAAAAGCCCAGCTTGAACACTATCATTGTAACATAGCACTGCGTACTCTGAAATTTTATTCATGCCCACACTTTCAAAGGACCACCGCAAACCATTTTATCAATACAGCATAGCGCCATAGTATCATGCTCAAGGCACTCCAGTCATGGTGAACGATGGGAGGGTGGGGTGGTAACATGGCCAGGGTACCACAGTTATGGAGAATGATGGGTGGGGTGGGAAGTTGCCATGGCCATATTCATGAATACAACTATGACCCAGTATTTGCCTGTCATCACACAGTGCAATTCAACTTTTTAACTGAAATGTACTGTTATTTTTCTGTAGAGTACTGTTATTTAACAGTTCAATTGCTGCTGAAAAAATGTTATATACTGTGATACATTAAACAGCAATGAGCTGTATTTGATTTTTGGTGTGAAATAACAGTAGAATTACAGGTAAATATAATTGCCAGTAACTGCCGTTATTTTGCAGGGAAATTTTCTTACAGTGTACTTTTCATATATGAAAAGGGGGATCTTCTCCATTGTCCGCCATTTTGAATTCACAGAAACAGATATTTTTAGCTGCATGGCGTACAGTACTTTTCTCATACGTGTAATTAGTTCATCATTTAGTGAATATTCATGAAAACATCTAATTTGGCTGTAGATAGCACAGTTTCAATGAGCAGCATAGTCACAATACCTACTCTGCCAACCATCCTACAGAGGGCACCTTGAATGTCACCAAAATGGTAATGACCCTGTCTTAATGTGTTACTTAAGACTCTCAGAAATGTATGTGCAATTATGTTCAAATTTATTTTCAGATTTTAGTTTTTAGTTTAGAGATTTGTTCAGCAGAAAGTGTGTAGGATTGTTGGTGATCCCATCTGCATGAAAAGGGCTTACAGCATTTCTCTACACAATTCTTCTCTCTCATCCTCCTCTTGTCATC
>NC_085876.1:4464363-4466863 GCF_034702125.1 Engraulis encrasicolus
CGCGCGTGTGTGTGCGTACATGTTTGTTTGTGTTTGCAGGGCCGCCGACAGTCTAAAAGGGCCCTAACATACAATGTGATTGGGACCCAATTCTGTGCCCCCCTCTCCCTTTGCCCAGGACAGCTGTCTCTCCCCTGTCAGCAGGCTTGTGTGTGTGATCCCTTTATGTCCTCTGAGGCGTTGATATCACAGGCGCTTCATGTTTCATCCGATTAGCCCGATCCAAAGGATTAAGTGTATCAGACAAAGCTAGCCTGTTAGCAAGATGGATGGATGCTAGGGTGGCCATTGGTCTAGTTTTAAAGACCTTAACAACCACAACCACAATAGATGACAATACATGATCATTTTTACATGAGTGTTCAGCTGTTTTGTTTATAGGTAGGGAAGGATAAAGGCACAAATACCTACAGTATGTCCATAATATAGACCAAGGGACGAGAACCTATGGCTCTTTTGGGAACTGCATCTGGCTCTCGGACAAACCTGCCATTTGTTTACTCAACAAGCCAGGAATAATTTTGGCGCAGCACTAAATTAGAAATTGACCTACTGAAATAAAAATGTTACAATAATGTTTAAAATATTAAGTATGATCACATATTTTAATCCATCCCAAGTCTGTTCCCCACCGCTGAAGTTTGCGGTTACTTCTGATCAGCCAAGCACAGCCCTTCGATGAACAGATGTACTGTACAGATATGAAAATGCATTTTTTATTGTACTATGTCGTGCCCTCTGAGTCGTGTGCGATAACATTCCATCCGCTAATGCTTGACTTAAAAGTTCAGCTAGCTAACGGTTGCATCCAAAACAAAGAAACCATTCACAATCGTGCCATTATGATGGCAAATCAATTGGAGGAAACACAAGTGAGGAATATAAATGCAGCACAGTACTTCTACCTCGCTTTGGATGAATCAACTGATGATTCAAAGATTTTTTGATCTACCTCTGACCAGTCCCATGTGGGCTACATTTTGTTATGTGACTGTATTTCAAACTCATAGCCACATGTCTCTGATACGAAACTGAGAAAAATCTTTTCTTTTTTCAGAATCTGCACGGAATTGCATTTATGCCTCACCCATGCAAGGGGGCCCCAATGCCCCCCGAAAGGGACCGGTGCGGTGGGACGGTACCATGCTGAGGGTTACTTCAGCCATGGAGGAGGATGGGGGAGGGAGTCGAACCGGCAACCTTTGGGATACAAGTATGACGCCCTAATCACTTACCCATGACTGCCCGAAACTACTCCATGCTTAACAAAACAGTATTGGTTCATCTAAAAGACTAACATTTTGTCTTCATGTCTGTTCTATTGACAAGAGAAACGTTCAACACTTATTCATGTTTTCTACTTAACACATCCAAAAGGCCACAAATTAATTCTATCAGCCTATCAGAATATATGTCTAACTCTGTACGCCCCCTGGCCTACTGGTAGCCTGTTTACTTGTGGTGGTGACTCAGGTGGTAGAGGAGCCATTTGGTACCTCTGAGAGTGCAGGTTCGGCCCTGCTCTGCCTTACCCCATCGACGTGTCCTTGAGCAAGATACTTAACCCCAAGTTGCTCCTGGTGGTACCCTGTGTCAGACTGATCTATCAGAATTCCGTGGAATGGACACGGATCTATGGGACACGAAATCCATGTCAGTTTCACAGATTTTGCTAAAATTCTGTGCTCCTGGACACAGAATTGTTTTCCGTGATTGACTCACGGAAGTGCTTTCCACATTACCACAGCACTGTATTAAGTCTATGATAAGAAAATAGATACCAAATGCTAATCATAAAAAAATAATGCTACAGTATAGTAATTTAAGTTGTGCCCTGACCAAAACTATACCTAACCTTAACCTGTCAGTAAAGACATATTTTTGAGAAATACCTTTTCCAGTTGGTTGAAAGGCTATCAAATTCATGTAAAAAAACGGAAGAATAGCTGTGCCCAGACCAAAACAATCCCTAACCCTAACCTGTCAGTAGGAAATGTTTTCGAGCAAAAAAGTATTTGAAATGAGTGCAATTATGAGAAAACACAAGACTGTGGAAACATAGAGCTGTGGGAATATAGAGAAAGCACTTCCGTGTGTCCATCACGGAAAACAATACCGTGTCCAGGGACACAGAATTTTGGCAAAATCTGTGAAAATGACATGTGACGAGTGATTGTGTGTACGGTGGGAAAATAACTGAGTGATAGCAAAGGCCCAATTACTGAGTTCTGCTCAGGCAGGTGATTCTTTTACCTACCCCTGAACTAAAATGGTCTGCACACTAAATGTATTGCAATATAACCATTTGCTGCTGTGTGGGGTCATGACATTTGCAAATGGCTAAACCACCGACAGACGAGGATAGAAAGTGGCTGAAATGTATTTCACCAAGTGCTTGACACTAATATTGTGTGTGCATGTGTGTGTGTGTGTGTGTGTGTGTGTGTGTGTGTGTGTGTGTGTGTGTGTGTGTGTGTGTGTGTGTGTGTGTGTGTGTGTG
>NC_085876.1:4474363-4494363 GCF_034702125.1 Engraulis encrasicolus
GGTTGGTAGAGTTGAAGGAGAAGTGGGTGTATGAGGGAGGTGAGGAGGAGTTATTTTGAGTGCTGAAAGAGGAGGTAGAGAGTAAGAGACGGGGATGAAAAGGGAGTAGGGGTGAAGAGGAGCATATCGTATGAAAGAGTGGTGGAGGAGAGTGGTTGTTGCATAGTGTAAAGGCTGAGCAGGATGTTAAGTTAATTCAAAACTTAGTTAATTTAATTTACTCTACGTGTTGAATTACAGTTTTTTTCTGATTATTAAAGCTATTTTTTGTAACTTTTGCAGAACTCTTCACACAAAAGGAAAAAAACCCTTTAATACTGCATTTATACTTATATTATATTTATACTGTTTAAAACAGAGTAATAAGCAGGAAAGAGCAGATATTGCACCACTCTTCCACGCAAGGCGTTCCATGAGGTGGAAAGCATGAGCTTGACCTTTATGGCAAGTGAGAGGTCAGTATTTGTTATCTTCAGTATTCGTTATCACACCTCCATATTGGCACACGATTCATCATGACGCAGAAGACTGTAGAAGTACATGGGTGTGAACAATGTCCTACTCCTTACATGAATCAGGATGGAGCTATAAAAACGATTACCAGATGAATCACAAGCCACGGACTCTAAAATCAAAACCATCATAGCACCTTGACCTTTCTGAATGCATTCTACATGTGTCTTTCACATACCTGTAGCAGAGGTAGAAACAGCTGTGTGGCAAGAGCCAAGGGAACTAGTCTATTCAAATGTCCTTGACCACATGTCCTGGAAGGATTGAATATTGATTAAAAAAATATATATTTTAAAAAAAATGTTTTGAATAGCTACATTTATAAAGGCTAAATCACTGCCTCCACATCAATCTTAAGGCTATTTGAAAATGTTGCCTGAATAACATTATATGTTTATACACATATTTACCATTGTGTGCATACCATATTTAATTCAACAATAATGAAGTTCACACTGTGAAAAAAGATGCCCATGGCCTTCACCTCTCAAAGGTATTAAGACTGAGGACAATTTGAGTGCTCCTAACAAGGGCTATTTGAAATGAATGTGTGAGTGAATGTTGTGTGTGTGCATGTGCATGCGCATTCGTGGGTTTTGCTCTGTGTCTGTGTCTGTCTCTGTCTGTTTCTCTCTCTCTCTCTCTCCTTCCATCTTTGAAGGTCGTTTTTTTAATTACCAAAGAAAATCCCTCTCATAGACTGAGGTCAGGACACATTGTGAGGTGTGTGTGTGTGTGTGTGTGTGTGTGTGTGTGTGTGTGTGTGTGTGTGTGTGTGTGTGTGTGTGTGTGTGTTCATGCACCTGTCTTTGTGTACACGTTTCTGTGTGCACACATGTGCATGCCATGCATGTGTGCTGGCCTGTGTGTGTGTGTGTGTGTGTGTGTGTGTGTGTGTGTGTGTGTGTGTGTGTGTGTGTGTGTGTGTGTGTGTGTGTGTGTGTGTGTGTGTGTGTGTGTGTGTGTGTGTGTGTGTGTGTGTGTGCGTGCGTGTTTGTTGTAGCAGTCAGAGGACACAATATTCCACATAAAGCTTCTAATTATTCACATAATCGTAAAACAGAACATAGCGAAACACAATTGCCTGCAATTGCCAACACATAATTTCAGTATGCTTGGCAGTTCTCATGAGGGAGTTAGATACTTCTGACAGCCCTCTGTGGGCAATATGTAGAATACACCTGTTCAAAGATCAGGAAGGTCTACATGGCGTGTGTGTGTGTGTACCCCCCCCCCCCATGTACTGTATGTATGTATGTATGTATGTATGTATGTATGTATGTATGTATGTATGTATGTATGTATGTATGTATGTATGTATGTATGTATGTATGTATGTATGTATGTATGTATGTATGTAGGTTGACAATGCAACTTTCAAAGTCCAGTTACATATTAATGGACAGGTTCTGTGTTGGTGTGAGATGCTGTCATGAGGGGAATGTGTGTTTGCATGTAAATGTATCTGCATGTGATTATGTGTGTGTGTGTGTGTGTGTGTGTGTGTGTGTGTGTGCCTCTGTGGAGCTGTATAATGTGTCTTTGATTTATTTATGTGTGGGATGAGGCGGGTATGTGCGTGTGTGTGTGTGTGGGGGGGGGGCTTTTGGCCTTTAATGGAGAGGTGATTAGGTACACATTAACACACCTCCCCTCTTATGGGACCACCACACGCACACACGTACGCACGCGCACACACACGCAAACTCTCTTTCTCTGTCTCTCTCTCTCTCATAATTTCTCTCCCTCTCTCACACTGTGTTTGCATGCTGTTTGTGTATGCTGTGTCTCTCTGCATGTGTGTACATGTGTGTGTGTTGCATGTACTTTACGTGCGTTCGTGTGTGTGAGAGAGAGAGAGAGAGAGAGAGAGAGAGAGAGAGAGAGAGAGAGAGAGAGAGAGAGAGAGAATGTATGTATGTATCTGTTTGCGTGTCTAATAAATAAGGGAGAATTCTCGTCTCTGCATGTTTGCCCTCATTATAGCTCTCAGGGGTCCCAATACAGCGTATTGAATACGCCCACCCACACACGCACGCACACGCACACGCACACACAAGAACGCATGCAGGCGCCCACACATACACATACACACACACATGAGTGCATGCATCACAAGCCAACAGATCAAGGAGGGGAAAATGAGTGGGGTAGAGCATGGATCACAGAGAGAGAGAGAGAGAGAGAGAGAGAGAGAGAGAGAGAGAGAGAGAGAGAGAGAGAGAGAGAGAGAGAGAGAGAGAGAGAGAGAGATGGCAAAGAGAAAGAGATGAAGAGCTCCTCTCATCTTTCTGGTGTGTGTTTTTGTGCTTCTTAATGTCCTGCTGCCCTCTCATGAGCATGCATTCATTACTCGGGAAATACAGTAAGTGTGCTAGTCAAGTAGGTTTGTGTATGTCTGTGTGTTTTCACACTAGAATGATTGCCCTCAAACGTGTGTGTGTGTATCTGTGTAGGTTATATGTGCGAGCTCGTGTTTTGTGTATACCGTACATCAGTATACAGCACATATTATGTGTGTGTGTGTGTATTTGTGTATCAGTGTGTGCATGTTTGTGTGTGTGTGTGTGTGTGTGCGTGTGTGTGTGTGTGTGTGTGTGTGCGTGTGTGTGTGTACATGTGTGTGTGCATGCACCTCTGTGTGCAAAGTGTGTGTCTGTGCACATGTGTGTGTGTGTGTGTGTGTAGGATGGTTCATCAGCTTGATTGCTATCCCTCTCCTACTAATTACAAGAGCTCCTCTGTGTATGTGCATGTATGTGTGTGCGTGTGCGTGCGTGTACGGGCGCACGTGCGTACTTGTGTCCCTCTACTCTACTAATTATGAAAAGCTGGCCCCTTTTGACCTCCTGATGAAGAGGGGCACTCCCAGAGAGCACCGCCGATATAGCAGGCAGATATGGCTGTGATTGGGCTGGGCAGCATACGGTTGCTATACGGGTGGTGTCGGGTTGGTATCCGGGAAACACCCAGCTGGGATATGGCTGATATCCACGTTATCCTGGTAAAAGTCAGCTGCAATACAGTTTGTATTGGGTCTGTAACAATATTGTATCGATACGAGAATTTTTGTGTCACGATACTGTATCGCGATGCAAGAAGGCAGTATCGTGATATGCTTTGTCAAAGTTTTGTTGCCCTTCAGTGGAGAAAACAAGCACATGATATGATATGATACTGCTCTCAAGTTTAGTTGGGTCATATATAGAAGTTCCGTGACCGTGGAGAGGAAAGGTTCGTTTCTCACTGGATTTGTCATCTATAAAGGTTAAATTAAAAAATGAGCCGGGGTGCCCCTCACAAAAATGTGGGGAAATTTAGGTAGAGCCCTATATCCAAAATGGCTGCTGCCAGCCAAGGAAATGTACTTCTTAATGGTTTTGCCCACAGTGCTGCATAATACATGGTTTCTGAGACTATTTGGGTCAAGAAATTCACAAATGATTTAGATTGATTGATTTGACCTATTTTTGACCTTCAAATTCAAGATGGCTGCCACTTTTGGCTCTTTAAATGTCAATCCTCTGGCAAGGATGTTTTGATGATTGATTTGACCTCTAGAAAAGACTTAACCCCCATGTCCCTGCCAAAAATCCCAGCATTTTTTGCTAGAGAGGCGAATTCAAAATGGCGTCCGCCGTCCGGCGCCACTTTGACTTTTGATCTGAATGACATAGAATCATGTATGAAGACACTTTTTCATACAAGTCAACCATGAGGATTCCAAATCTGACATCATTTTGATTATACAACTTTGTTTTGACCGTGAAATTCAAGATGGCTGCCATCTAGAACAGTCGTTTTCAACCTTTTTAAGCCGTGACCCCCCAAAACAGTCATATTTGGACTGGGGACCCCCCAATTCAAGTTATGCAATTTCTCATATATAGATATTGAGAAAATATCTGATCTACAAGCGCACAATGCCTCACATTATGAGGCGTAGTGGGCTTGTAGATGGGCTATTTTCACAATGTTTGACTCTTTTGATAGCCTATTATTTGACAAGTTGGCCAATGTTTTAGAATTGTTTGATGGTTATTCTGGATGCTGTGATGGTCTTTTAAATTGAGAGTCCTTACATTGACACCCCAACCCCCAAAAAGGGGATCTCAACCCACAGGTTGAGAACCACTGATCTAGTACATAGAACTTTTGACATTTTCTAAGCATTCTTGCATAAAGGAGCTCGTTGAGGGACTCAAAACAAGAGCTGCTGAAATGGACAGAAGTGCTCTCAAAAGTAGTGATAAGCCTGGTTCAAGACAGTCAACTTGAGCTCCCTGAGCTGCAAGAACACCATGTTGTTGAGGAATGTGTGGCCTTATTCACCCTATTCAACCCCAATGGCATATACAGGAAGATGCAAGGGGGCAAGCTCATCCAGAAGATCTCCGTCCAACCTATTGCGATTAAAGAACCCCATGTTGCTCTAATTGACATGGGCATGACCTGGAGGACGGCAACTCCATTGGACACAGGACGGCACGTCATACAAGTGGTTGGGAAGGTGTCATCCATCATCCTTGCCCGCTATTCTCATTCTCACCGTGTAATCAGTGTCAATGATCCCTGCGATACAACATACTCAACAGAAGATGATGAGCAAGACCTGCACAAGGAGCATCTTTTGCAGGAGATGACACGCAATCTGTGGCTGAACAGACTTCTCTGGTTAGCAAAGACTGAGTGCAAGGGGTGATGGTAATTGTCCACTACAGAGTCCAGTCTGCTCAGTGTCCTCTTCTCAGCTGTGGTACTGAGAGCCTCCAGTTCGGTGCCAACAACAGATCCCGCTTTCCTCATCAGCTTGTCCAGGCATCCAGCATCTCTCTTCCTACTGCTCACGCCCCAGCATGCCACAGCATAGGAAAGCACACTAGCCATGACAGACTGGTAGGAAATCTGCAGGAGGGTGTTGCAGACATAAATTATCACAGCTTCCTCAGAAAATAGAGTCTACTCTGCCCTTTCTTCTAGACTGCGTGTGAATTTACTGACCAGTCTAATTTACTTTTCAGATGTACCCCCAGGTATTTGTTGGTGCCGACTGTTTCCACTGTCTCCCTATCAAAAGATACAGGCACAAGGGGTGGGGTAGACCACCAGAAATCAACCACCATTTCCTTGGTTTTGGTGGTGTTCAACTGCAACTGGTTGGTCCTGCACCATTTAACAAAGTTCTCCAACAGTCCCCTGTACTCCCCCTCCTGCCCATCTTAAATACATCCCACAATGGCAGTGTCATCTGAGAAAAGCTGTTTGTGTTCACGAGACAGGTGATCTATGCACATGAGAAGAGTAGCACCATGGCTGAAGCCTGTGCTTCCAAGTGGAAGACCATGAAGGGAGTCTTTTATCCGTCTCCCTTCAGATGCAAACAGCTTAGCCTACGCCAACACTGCCTTCTTGACAACTACTTGGCGTACCTAGTGCGCCACTCCACACTGGCAGGCAAGGACCAACTAAGTGTATGGTGTGGCGTCCTGTGACTGCCAATCTTCTACTGATGGAGTTGCCATCCTCCAGATCATGCCCATGTTAATTAGAGAATCATATGGTTCTTCAATCACAATATGTTGGAGGGAGATTACTGGATGAGCTTGCTCTTCTGCGTCTTCCTCTATATGCCAATGGGGTTGAATAAGGCCACACATTCCCTCAACAGCACATTCTTCTAGCAGCTCGGAGAGCTTCACACGTTTGACTGTCTTCAACCAGGTTGATGGCTGCTTTGAGAGAACTTCTTTCCATTTCAGCAGCTCTTGCCTTGAGTTCAAGTTTTCCACTATAGCAGTGGCTCTCAACCTGTGGATCGAGACCCTATTTATTTATGGGGGGGGGGATAATGTAAGGACTCTCAAAGTAAAATACCATCACTGCATCTAAAGCTATCAACAAACAATGCTAAAACATTGGCCAAATTGTCAAATAATATTTAAAAATCCAAACATTGTGAAAATCGCCCACCTACAAGCCCACTACGCCTCATAATGTGAGGTATTGTGTGCTTGTAGATCAGCGATTTTCTCAATATCTATGTATGAGGAATGGAGCTACACAAATTGGGGGCCCCCAGTCCAGTTTTGGGGGGTCGCGGCCAAAAAAGGTTGAAAACGACTGTTCAAGATGGCAGCCATCTTGAATTTCATGATCAAAACAGAGTTGTATTATCAAAATGATGTCAGATTTGGAATCTTCATGGTTGACTTGATGAAAAGTGTCTTCGTACATGATTCTAGGTCATTCAGATTAAAAGTTATTTCTTAGAGATGGCGCCGGACGCCATTTTGAATTTGCCTCTCTAGCAAAAAATGGCGGGATTTCTGGGAGGGACATGGGGGCTAAATCTTTTCTAAAGGGTCCATAGAGGTCAAATCAGTCAACAAATCGTCCTTGCCAGAGGATGGTCACGGAACCTCACATTATGACCCGACTTTAATCAGCAGTTTAATTCTCATCAACCACAAACCTTGATCTTTTTTACCTTTCAGATGACTTCTGCATAGCCTACTTGTAATTTTACTGTCCATAACTGAACTCAGTATGAGCAGACCTTTCATTTGAGCATAATATTAAGGAGCCAAAGAGCTAAAAGTGGCAGCCATCTTGAATTTGAAGGTCAAAAATAGGTCAAATCAATCAATCTACATCATTTGTGAATTTCTTGACCCAAATAGTCTCAGAAACCATGTATTATTTAGCACTGTGGGCAAAACCATTAAAAAGTACATTTCCAGCTTGGCTGGCAGCAGTCATTTTGGATATAGGGCTCTACCTAAATTTCCCCACATTTTTGTGAGGGGCACCCCGGCTCATTTTTTTATTTAACCTTTATAGATGACAAATCCAGTGAGAAACGAACCTTTCCTCTCCACGGTCACGGAACTTCTATAAATGACCCAACTATCTCATTATTATTTTTAAACAGTTCTGGCTTGGATCTGCACACTGCATACAACGGAATTGCATTCATGCCTCACCCGTGCAAGGGGGCAGCCCCCAATGGCGCCCTTAGGGCGGAATTCTCCCTCCTGCTTAAGTCAAAAAAAGCGACAGCGCCTCCGACCTTACTCAAGCCAGTGAGTAAGCGGGGCTTACGCGCGATTTCATCACTTGCACACTTTGGGTGGGGCCAGGCCAAAATCAGGGAGTTCCCCATGTTAATCAATCCTAAGCGGATTCTCCCGTCCCGTCCACTTAAGCGTGTTTGCCTTTACGCGCATCAAAGGGCTGTAGTAAGGTCAAGCGCCACTGTGAGGCGAAATGAAATACTGTGGTTGATGCCAGCAAAGCTCACAATTCCAACTTGTGTTCAACAAACTGTAACATAGACTGTCCGTTTGTTGTAAATAATGTTTGGTTGCTGATTCATAATTTTATTCTATACCCATCACTTTCAATAAAATACACATTTAATTGCGTAATTTGTGTGAGTATAAATATAAGTAACATCCTCCTCTAATCAGAAACCAAAAGGCCACTGCTGCACCTACTCGCGCTGCTGCATCAATGGCAAATGCAACATCGAAGACGCGTTCGAACATCGAAGATGGCATTTACAGGCCTCGAATTCATATTCTTGGCTTCACAGACACAGAATGCCTTCAAAGATTTCGCCTAGACGGGCAGCGATACTCTACCTGTGTGAACTGCTGGATGACCAGCTATCCAGCCGCAGTGGCCATCCCCGTGACCTGCCTGCCCTCGTGAAGGTCTGTGCTGCGCTCTCGGTCCTGGCGTCTGGGTCGTTTCAGAGAGTGGCGGGTGACGCCATTCACATCTCACAGGCATCTGTGTGTAGGTGTCTCAATCAGTTTATTGAGGCCATGTTGCTGCACACCGGCCGCTTCATAGAATTCCCCACAACAGCGGCCGAACGACGTGCCATCAAAGCAGGGTTCTACAGGGTCGCCGGGTTCCCCAACGTTTTGGGGGCCATTGACTGCACCCACGTCTCCATCAGAGCCCCAGCCGCCAATGAGCACGTTTATCGAGATCGACGGCGTCGGCATAGTATGAATGTCCAGGTAGTGTGCGACCACACCATGCTCATAATAAGCGTGTGCGCCAAGTTCCCTGGCTCGGCTCACGACGCGTACATTCTGCGAAATTCCACTTTGCACCGAAAAATGGAAAGGCTGGCCAACAATGACGTGTGGCTGATTGGTGAGTAAAACCAAAAAAATCTTATCAGAAATGTGTGTGTAGCATGCCAATTCTAACATATTTCTTATAGGGGACCGGGGCTATCGTCTCAGGTTACATGGCGCTATTCAGACATGCCGCTATTCAGACATTGTTGTCTATTGTCTGAATACCGGCACGTTTCCCACCAAAATCTTCCATTTGTGTGGTTTGCGCTAAGTTGCTCAGGTTTTTTTCAGTTTAGGGAGAGTGCATGCAGTTACCCTAACCCTATCCCAGACCCTGACCCTAACCCTAACCCTACGGCATATCTGATGTCTGAATAGCGGTATGTCTAAATAGCGGTATGTCTGAATAGCGCTTGCCCCCCATCCTCTCATGTCCTGGTTGATGACCCCGTTTGCCAACCCCCCCACGGCCGCTGAGGTGCGCTACAACAATTCACATACTAGCTCAAGGTCCATCATCGAGCACACCTTCGGGGTCCTGAAGAGTCGCTTCAGATGCCTAGACGACTCGGGTGGTTGCCTGCTGGTAACCACAGGTAAAGTATGCCGCATGACCACCGTGTGTTGTATGCTTCACAACATGGCAGTGAGAAGAAGACTCCCAATGCCACTCGTCCCACCGCAGGATCCACAAGATCCCGATATGGATGAGCCTGACGAGCAGCCGGTTGTGAGAGCTGTACAAATTCGGCAACAGATTGTCGACCAGTATTTCCGGTAAGTTTGGGATGCATGTGTGAAAGTTTCACATGTTTAACATGCCACAAAATGATTTCATTGAGCACGTAAATTGTAGGCGTAAAAGTGTTTGCCATTAAACCAGAAACCTGAATTTGACGAGGAAATTCGAAACTACCAAAACTTAACCATATTATCGGACAGTCACAAAAGACGAGTACGAGACCAACCATTTACAATAACAAAGAATTTTTATTAACGTCTCCCACCCCTCACCCTTGCACAGCCCCGGCACCCTCTGCGCTGCACGCCCGAAGCTGGACGCATAAGCTCAACCAGCTCTCGTAGCACACCACAGACGTCACCAAGGCGCGTGTCTATGCTGGCCATCATTGTTGCCGTGTGCTGTCGGAACTGCTGGTTACGCTCCCTCTCCTCGCGCTCCTCGGCCTTTCTTTGCTCTTCTATTTTAAATAAGCGATGGTACTCCGAGCGAGGGTCGTCGTGGGGCTCTCGGTCCGGGGGTTGGCTGCATGTGCACGCCACTGGCACCGGTCTGTGTGGTCTCGACCCCACCAGTCTCCCGCGACAGGTCCACAGGCAGCTCTGTAGAAAATAATTACACATAATTAATTGTCATTTCTTCTCTTTCCACAGGTAGATGAAACAATGGTCGGAGAACCAACTCACCGCTGTGCTCCGGAGACCCAACTTCTGGCAACACCTGGCTTCCACTTGGGGGGGTGGGGGGTCAACTGGAATGAGAAATAAAAAAAATTGAAAGCTACATTTCGATTGTTTCTGGTATTTTCACGATGCTGCTTTGTAAATCAAGTAATGATATTCAACATAGGCCTACCATCATCTGTGTCGACGCCACAGACTTCTCAGTGCACGTCTACGTTAGATAGACTCGCTGCCAGCTACTCCTCCAGTGTAGTCAATGTTACGGGCGAGGAAGGTTCACCACCCCCCGTGGCGCACATGCTTCTCTGGTTTGCGAGTCTGGCCTTCACCCCCCCACGCAAATCTCTCCATTTATGCTTCAACTCCGCCACGTCCCTCCTGCACCTGCCAACCGAGGCCACGTCCTCAACTATTTTGGCCCAAATCGTGGCTTTTCGTTTCGGGTCGGACTTAAGCGCACCTGAGCCGAACAAAATGTCATGGTGCCTCTTGACCCCCTGCACCAATGTGGTCAGTTCTTCCTCGCTGAAATTTGGCTTTCTGGATTTCGACACAGCTTTCGCCATCGTTGCCTCTGTGAAAGTGACTACCTTTTTAAACTAAATCAGAGCTTACACTCCGACCAATGCAAAGGGGCTTCTGATTTGGCCTTATTGGCAATAAGTGGCCACTGGTGTTGGACCATTTGCCTACACCACGCAACCTCAAGTGAATGACATGGCTAATTGAAAGTATGAAACAGATAGCAGCTATGAATGTGTTTGTTGGGATGTATGACATGTGCCGCTGACAAATCAAGCACCATTTCACCAAAGATGACGTTATGTGATTTGTATTTCAATCACCTTGCTGCCCTGCAAAGAGGGACAACATTTCGTGGAATTCTAAATGACTTCAATTAGCCTACTTTGCTGTGATGCACACCAAACCTGTCGTCCTCGTCTTCTGCTTGTGAAGGGGACGGTAATGTAGATATCGAAATGGAAATGTTTATTTGAGGGTGCATCAACTGTTTGGCGTGTGTTTATATTTTAAAGATTCAAATTTAAAGTTTAGATTCGGTTTTCCATGGACCACCAGTGCTTTCAATCGGTTAATCAGAAAGTCCATGTTCCATGCTTTCTAGGTAACCACAACTGGTGAACTTGGGAAAGAGTCAGCCCCCATTTAACATATCTCACGCCCATGTTGGGCTACGCGCTGTTTTTCGGAGTTAAACGCAAGGGGTATGGCAACGTTCCAGAGGGGAGAATCCATGCAGGATCAGAGCGCGTAAAAAGTGCGTGCGTAAAACCGACTTAAGTGGAGACGGGAGAATTCCGCCCTTAATCACTAACCGCTAACTGCCCAAACAGAAATTCGCCACGACCACAGGAAAACTACTTACCTTGCGCATAGCTGGACCCATAACAAAAACGCTTTTGTGCCGCGCTGGCCTCCATGGCTTAAAGCTACATACACACACATCGCTACTATTTACTAGCTTCTCGCTTGCTCGCCACTCTCTCATGGAACGTTAGAAAGTTCCCGCGGCTTTAACTGCCAATGTACAGGCGAGAAGTACCGAACTCTGCATTCCAATTGGTTACTCGTTTACTCGCCTCGCTCAAAGTTAAAATATTTTCAACTCGGGATACGCCCACATCGCATCGCTTGTACAGTACTCGCCTACTCGCCTGCTCATCTTGCTGGAACACATCTATTGACTTCATTCGCTGAGCGAGTAACTAGTAGCGACATGTGTGAACCTAGCTTTACATTCTCAAGTCAGATCAAAACCTGACAGCCCTGGTTGATGTTCATCCACATTCACATATTCACATCAACTCAGACAGTATTCAGCATGGAGTTTTCCCATATCTGAGTTCAAGGTAGTTAGTAGAAGGCCTCTGCCACAGGCTGTACATATCTACGTGTATATTATGCTTGTGTTTGACTCTGCATATTCATAGTGCCTCAGGCTAGTAGGTCTGTATGACTTCTTAAAAGTGAACTTTTTTGGGGTGGGAGGGGGGTCCACACAGGCCTATAACATCATCCTCTTGGACCAGGATTGAATGAAAGACATCACAGACATTTCTATAATGATGATCATTTAAAAAAATATATTGTCTCAATTAGATTCAATTAGAATCTACGCAACCTGTCACGCACTAGCTTTGCATCAGTGGTGGCAGATGCCTTGCCCTCAGCAACTGTGCTCTCCTCACTCGATGTTGACACTGCTACAGATTCGCTCAGCTCCACACTGACCTCCTGCCTCGACAACCTCTGCCCACTAGTCACTAAACCTGCAAGACCTTCACAACCGCGACCATGGCTGACAGAGACCATCCGAGCTCTACGTACCACCCTCAGAGCGGCAGAAAGGAAATGGCGCAAAACCCGCAACCCATCTGACCTCGAAAAACTTAGATCTCTACTAGCCTCCTTCTCCGCCTCTGTAACAGCTGCCAAGACGACCTACTACAACGACAAGATCAGCAACACTACAGACCCACGTAAGTTGTTTTCTACATTCAAGTCACTGCTCAACCCTCCCCCCCCTCCTGCACCCATAGACCTTAACCCGGACAACTTTGCCACCTTCTTCACGGAAAAGACGGCAAATATTAGCAAGCAATTCTGTGAACCACCCTCCCGCCCAGAAGACACCCCCCTGGAAAACACGGCGACTCCTGCAACACTTCATGAATTCACTCTGCTCTCTGAAGAAGACGTTTCCAGACTCATCACAAGAAGCCGTCCCACTACCTGCCTACTAGACCCAGTGCCCACGAACCTTCTTCAAGACATTGCCCAAACAGTGGTCCCAGCAATCACATCCATCATGAACTCCTCACTCTCCTCCGGCACTGTCCCCTCCGCCTTCAAACAAGCAAGGGTGACACCACTACTGAAGAAGCCTACACTGAACCCTGCTCATGTCGAAAACTACAGACCTGTCTCACTGCTTCCCTTCCTATCCAAGACGCTAGAAAGGGCAGTTGCAAAGCAAGTCACCAACTTCCTAAACCAGAACGGATTACTTGACCCAAAACAATCTGGTTTCAGAAGTGGACATTCAACTGAAACTGCGTTACTCTCAGTGACTGAAGCTCTAAGGACTGCAAGAACGGAAGGACTATCCTCGGTCCTCATACTACTAGACCTATCTGCAGCCTTTGACACAGTCAACCACAAGATCCTCCTGAGGATACTCACAGCCATGGGAATCACAGGCGTTGCCCACTCATGGTTCAACTCCTACCTCTCTGGACGCACCTTCAGTGTGTCATGGCAAGGGAAGCTGTCTACGACTCACACCCTCTCCACAGGCGTACCCCAAGGATCAGTGCTGGGACCCCTTCTGTTTGCAATATACACATCCTCCCTGGGACGTGTCATTCAAACACATGGGTTCTCCTACCACTGCTATGCTGATGACACCCAGATGTACCTGTCGTTCCGTCCAGAGGACACCACGGTTTCGGAACGCATCTCTGCCTGCCTCACCGACTTGTCAACATGGATGAAGGACCACCACCTACAGCTGAACCTGGCCAAGACAGAGCTCCTGGTGATCCCAGCTAAAGAGCCGCTCAGTCACAACATCAACCTCAAGATAGGCTCCACCATCGTGACCCCAAGCAAAGTCGCCAAAAACCTTGGCGTCATGATTGATGATGAGCTGTCATGCTCCAACTACATCAACTCGGTCACCCGGACCTGTCGAATCCAGATGTCCAACGTACGGAATATCAGACCTGTGCTGACACAATATTCTACACAACGACTGGTCCAGGCCACGGTCCTGTCCCGCGTTGACTACTGCAACTCACTCATGACAGGTCTACCTGCTTGTGCGCTAAAGCCTCTGCAGATGATCCAGAATGCGGCGGCACGGTTGATCTTCAATCAACCCAAAAGGACCCATGTTACTCCTCTATTTATTGAGTTGCACTGGTTACCGATCGCCGCCCGGATCAAGCACAAGGCACTGACCCTTGCCTACAAAACCATCACAGGAACGGCCCCAGCTTATCTGAAGGACCTACTAACGCCTTATGTTACTGGAAGAGATCTGCGCTCATCCAGCACAAGCCGTCTGGCTCTGCCATCCAGTCGCTCTAGGTACTCCCAGTCAAGATTGTTCTCCGTTGTGGTTCCCAAGTGGTGGAACAGTCTCCCAGAGGCAGCAAGACTAAGCACCTCTCTTGCAGCCTTCAAGAAACAACTAAAGACATTCCTCTTTCGAGAGAATCTACTAGACTAATGATTGAACTGGCCTTGCCCCAGGGCAGAATCCTGACATTATGTTTAGTTTAGTTTAGTTTAGTTTGTGAGTGTGTGTTTGTGTGTGTGTGTTCTCATTATTTCCTCTTTATTAAAATAAAAAACAAAAAACAAAAAACAAAAAAAAACTAACCCCTCTTTGTAATTGCACTTGTTGTTCTGTATATCTCCTGTGCACTTTGTATTTGCTTGTGATGTTGGCTTGATTATGTCCTCTTCTGAAAGTCGCTTTGGTTATAAAGCGTCTGCCAAATGCAATGTAATGTAATGTAATGTAATTGTACAATATGTTTTTAGCATATCAACATGAGCGAAATCATAACCATGCCAGTGGAAACAGTACAAGCCCTGTTTTCTGGCTTGGTGTCAGTACCCAAATAAGCTTAATCGCAACAACACCCACCCCGGGGAAAAAAAATCTCTCTTCCAACTCACTTCCAGTATTCGGCATGGAACTTTCCCCCATCTGAGTTCAAAGTAGTTAGTAGAAGGCCTCTACAGAAGGCTGTATCTACTGTATATTACGCATATATTCATAGTGCCTCAGGCTAGTAGTTCAGAGGGCATCATGTTCTCATGCCATGACAGTGATTTCATCAAAGAGGACATTTGTAAAAAAAAGAAAAATCTGGGTGGGGGGAAATCACACAGGCTTTATGTCATATAATGTCCTATAATGTCATCCTCTTACAACAGAATTGAATAAAAGGCATCTCTATAATGATAATTTAAAAAAAAATACTGTCTTCATTACATTACATTCTAGAGAGCGTAACGCCTTAGCTATTGTGCACATAATTAAACCCTATAGGGCAACACTAACTATCTTGCTGCTGTTTCATTTCACCCATTTTTGCCTAAAGAAAGGAACCCTGAGCATTATTAATCCCTGCATAAGGCTCAAGCCATCCATAGATCTTCATTCATTTGCATAATTCCTTTTAGGAATCTTTTATTGTACAGTTTGTCTTCCAATATATAAACAGGAGCCGTATTAATACACAGTATGTATAAACATTAGCTGCATCAACATGTAATAGGGACTGGTTCAATACGGCCTGTACACTGTACATACTTAACCATCACATAAAGTAACCATGACATAAGATGGCCTAAAGTAAAGTGCAATGAAATTTTCCATGATTGTTGCTTACTAAAGTATTGCCTGCTTAAGTATACTTAATAAATGTAATAGTGACAGTGAAATGAAGAAAACACACACTTTTAAAAAATCTAAACACACATGCACACAGCACACGCACACATACACATACACATAAACTGTAAGTAACCTTGAGAGTCTATAAACAATTATACTGTGGCGTGTTGAAAATGCCTTAGTGTTTTAATGAAGTCATCCAGCATGAAACTGGCTACAGTTAGTAAGACGAATTATGAGATAAATCTTAATCCAATAGAAATACAGTAAGTGTGGAATTTGGAACATACTGTATGTTCCAAGGGTGATTCTAGCACATACTGTACTAATTAAGACCCTCAAACATCATAATGATTTGAACAGTCTTCCTGTCCTGTGTCCTTGCTGCTGTATTGCTAGTGTACTGCTTGTTGTATTGATATTTCTGTAACTGGCGTTACAGAAATATCAATTTATCAGTATATATCTATACAGCTACAGCCTGTGCAGTGCCCCTCAAGCCAATAGCTGGTGCGACTGGAATGTTGAACATCCTAAAGAACACTGGTCTCCATAGACCTGAATGTGAATTGGCGGAATCAGGCGTGTGGGCAGAAATAATGAAACAGGTGGGCCCAGAAAAAATCATACGGGCCCAACCCGAAAGCGTGTAGGTACAGTAGATATACCGCGTTTGAAAAGGTGCCTCGTTTGTAAGCAAATCACTTATGATAGCAAGCAAATGACTTACAGCACTGGAAAAGACAGAAGATCATGCTAGATCATGCTCACGTTAGATCATGCAATTACAATCTGATTGGAGTTTCAACACATAACGTAAGCATTATGACGGCAAAGAATTGTACTCTGAATTTTTTTTACAAAATTATTAATTATCGCTCAGTGCTATGCCATTAATTATAGTTCAATGAGGCAACAGTTGACTGTCGAGTGTGACTGAGCCTTCTCTTCTCAGTAGATGGGGCGGGCCTGGATGTCAAGTGGGTGGGCCCAGGCCGACCCAGGCCCACCCATGGCTACACATGTGGGCGGAATGTTTCATTATTGCCGAAGATGTTCTATTTTAGAATGTGCCAAACTCCCTGATGAAGGCTTCGTCAATCCTTGTGCTGGTCTTCCCATAAGAATTGTTTGGTATTGGTTTTCATAAACCTTGAGGAGGGAATTGATAGACCCTGGTAAGTTTATTGATGACCTGTGGTTGGATAATGTATTGATGAGCTGTGGTTTAAATATTGATTATCCGTGGTTCAAGTATTGATGGGTCCTAATTGGCACGTCAATGGGGAGCTGGTTGTTGTACTGATGAAGCGTTGACTTGCCAGATAGTCAATTATCCGCCACTCCAACAGACACCAGGACCGATATTTGGGTGCAACTGTGTGTCCTCGGGTTCTGTAACAGAGGCTAATCCCTATGCATGGGTTCTGTAGCAGACACTAGAGTAGCCTGCAAAGTTCTGCACCATGTTGTGGGGTCTTTAGCTGATGCTAGCGTGGAATGTTTGGTACCATGTTGTGGGTTCTGTAGCAGATGCTAGCATGGAATGTTGTGAGGTTGTCCATTACTACTGTTGGTTGTTGGTGACGTGTAATGTGGCCTTGGTGTCTTTGTGTGTGTGTGTGTGCGACGCTTGGTCATATAGTGGCAGCGCCTTAATCAAGGCACATAAATCACCATACTGCCCTTCGCTGTCTCTCTACTGCTAATGAGGCATACACATACACGTGTGTGTGTGTGTGTGTGTGTGTGTGTGTGTGTGTGTGTGTGTGTGTGTGTGTGTGTGAGAGAGAGAGAGAGAGAGAGGAGACATACTGTGCATGTGTTTGAAGTGTGTGTGACTTCAAACATTCCACAGAGACAGTAAGAGATGAAGAAATTGGCTTTTTTGAGTCATCGGGACCAGATGCTTATTGACGTGTGTGTGTGTGTGTGTGTGTGTGTGTGTGTGTGTGCGTGCGTGCGTGGGTGGGTGTGTGGGTTGGGTGTAATGATCGCTGTAATGCTGTACTAATGGAACTCATTCATAGGATAAGAGGAGTACAAGCTTCGCTAAATCACAGTAGCATCATGCCACCTACATAAAATATGTGTGTGGATGTGTGTGTTAGTTCTCCTTATGTGAACTGCAGTCATATAATGCTCTCTATAGGAAAGATGTGCACCTGGCAAGCACCTGTCTTTTCCACCACTGACATAATGGCTCTCACTTCAACACCAACTTTTCCCTCGTGTAATGCTGTACTGTGCTACTATGGGATACCTTAATTTCCTTGGGGATTAAATAAGTAGGCCTATGTCTACTATTACACTGCAAAATATGAAATCTTAACAAGCATTTTTTTGAAGTAAAAATCTTAATTTAAGTTTAAAAAAAGAAAAAAAAGAAACACGTACTAGCTACGTTTGAATTAGAACTTTGAAGTAGAACCAGAACTAGAAGCAGAGGTCATGGTGTGCCATATCATAATGACTGCAACTCTGTTTGAGATTTTGGCCTGGTTATTTCACATTATCAGCTCATTTCTCACAGGTAGATGCAAAGGGTGTGTCTTGCTATTGACTGCCATCATTCATGCATGTTGACAGAATATGATTGCCTTGAACTTCGAGCTACTGGAAATGTTCAAAGTTCAGTTGTCCCTATCGCTTCCAGTAGAGTTCAGGGTAGCCGCAGGTCCTTGAAAACTATAAAATTGTATTACATTTTGTTTTGTGAAATAAGGCATTGGAAAGTATTATTTTGTCGTTAAAGTTCAACCCAAATGTCTTAAATTCGTGGATCTTAATGTTTGGGAGGAATAATTCTGTTATCCATGTGTTGTTGAACTTTTTTTTTTTAAAAGGTAGCCACATGTACAGAACCTGCATATTATTGTTGTTATTATTATTGTTGTCTGTTATAGATAGTGTACCTGACAAGGCTGCTGGAAGAAGCAAAACTTGGTTAGTAGTTAGCGTACGCTGGCCCAGATTAACCCCAAAATGTCATCCATTAAAAATGATCATTAGTTTAGCTACTACAATACATTATAATACATGGTGAAGTTATTACTACATGATTTTTTTTTTATCCAAAGCGACTTACAGTTATTTTAAGTGTGTATTGCTTACAGTCCCTGGAGCAACATAGGGTTTGGTGCCTTGCTCAAGGGCACTTCAGCCATGGAGTGACATAGGGATTGGAAGGGTGAGATTTGAACCTGCAACCCTCTGATCTAATTAAAGTCCATCTCTTTATCCTCTTTATTCAGTATGCCATGGCTACCCCAATTACTAAACAATTGAAAAGTGAACAAGAAACCTGCCACTGTTATAATGGGCTCATGAGGGCAACAATGGATGAGTGACAAAGAGACACAGTGCCAGTAATAACACACACACACACACACACACACACACACACACACACACACACACACACACACACACACACACACACACACACACACACACACACACACACACACACACACACACACACAGACACACTTACACTTACAGTAATGACACTGGCTCTTTGGCAGGGGACTCATGGGAATGGGCAATGCTTTTTGGCACATACAAAATGTCACTAAAATTAGTGTGTGAGTGCGTGTGCGTGTGCGTGTGTGTGTGTGTGTGTGTGTGTTTGTTGAAAGCACCAAGGCAAATCAAGCTCCTCCTTCATCACCAGTGGGCCTAGCCTGCTATTGTCCCTCTGCATGTCTGTGTGTGTGCGTGTGCGTGTGCGTGTGTATGTTGATGCCCTGTTCTTCCTAACTACTTTAAGAGAAGTGCTGGTAATTACGTCAGACATTGTGCAGACAAATCATTCAATCTGTGTCACTGTTTCCCCCCCTAAGTGCGTTTCTGCATTAGGATCTGAACTCCATTGTGTCTGCAACCATATTTGTGTGGGCAAATGTATTTGTTTATGTGTGTGTGGTGTGTATGTGTGCATGAGCGTGCGTGGCTGTGTGTGTGCGTGCGTGCGTGCGTGCGTGCGTGCGTGTGTGTCTAAAATGAAGCCTGGAGGGTGTTCTGTTATGTGTGTGTTGCTTTTTAATGAGTTCTGGCTTCTTAACCATTGAATTAGGCCGGCCTATAAATGTGTGTGTGTGTGTGTGTGTGTGTGTGTGTGTGTGTGTGTGTGTGTGTGTGTGTGTGTGTGTGTGTGTGTGTGTGTGTGTGTGTGTGTGTGTGTGTGTGTGTGTGTGTGTGTGTGTGTGTGTGTGTGTGTGTTAGACCAAGCGCTATAGCAGCTAATAAAGTCAAACTCCATTTAGAATGAATGGCTTTCCAGAGATACACTAACCCGAAAGAGAGAGAGAGAGCGAGAGAGAAAGAGAGATAGAGAGAAAAAGAGAGCAAGAGAGAGAAAGAGAGAGAGGAGGGTTGGAGGGTTTGAGACAATAGTTTGAGTAAGGGAGATTGAGAGAGATATATTAGTCGAATATAGAGAAAAAAAGAGAAAGAAAGAGAGAGAGAATTTTTGTGGATTGAAGATTTGCAAAGAGAGCATTGAGAGAGATATAGAGATAAGAAAATAG
>NC_085876.1:4499363-4509363 GCF_034702125.1 Engraulis encrasicolus
ACATGCACACATGCACATATACATAGGCCTACATGTTTTTGCACACAAAAAATGTTTCTCTCTCTCTCTCTCTCTCTCTCTCTCTCTCTCTCTCTCTCTCTCTTTCTCTCTGTCACACACTCACTCACGCACACACACACACACACATACACACACACACACACACACACACACACACACACACACACAAACATACAGTATGTGTTAACACACACACACACACACACACACACACACACACACACACACACACACACACACACACACACACACACACACACACACATAGTCTAGACACATTTTTCATATTTGTGAATGCTAGAAGCATTTTTTAGTAAAAGTTGGGAACCTATGTACTTAACATAATTTAAGTGTGCTGAATTCAACTAGACTGGTTCCCAAGCTGGATTTTGAGGTTTTGACAGTTAAATTAGAAAAACAAAATGGCTGCCAAAATACGCTATTTTTGACAAGGCATTTTTACCAACTATTGCTGTACTTGGAAATTAATGCTCTTTTCTAACATTTTGTGTCCCATTAATGTTTCTTGATTAATGTATCTACTATAGAGGATTTTAAAAAGTATAAAATAGCCTCTAGAATGCTAATAATGCTAATATTGTAGGCTAGGTGTTAGCCTAAACGTTTTAAATATTTAGCTTTTCTAATAAGATATTTGTAGCCTATGTGTGTTTATATGGTTAAGAAAATTGATGTAAGTATTTTAGAAATACTTTGCATAATGTGAAGTATTTAGTGTTTCCAAAAAATCACTGAAAGTTGCTATTGGCTCTCTGAAAACTGTCCAGAAATCGCTAGATGACACCATGATATTACATATAACGTACATTTTGAAAAATGTTCAGACATATTTTACATATTCTATCAGATACTATTGCATACATTCCAGATAGTCTATACATGCTACTCAGTCTGGTTGTTAGTGGCCAGACACCTCTTGAAGATGATGGAATTGGTGGCAAGGAAAAACTTCCTCAAAGAAGAGTTCTGAATGAGGCTAAAGTCCTTGTTTATTGTGTCAGTAATGGCAAAAAATGGACTCCGAAACATGTAAGTCTTGCTTGTACTCTTCATCAAGCTATTGGGTAAAATACCTAATATGAATATTCAATCAGGCAGGTCATTGTCTGAGTTACGACCAGGTCCTCCAAGTCCAGATCCTCCTTAGCTGAGAGCACTCTAAAACACTGAACCAAGAGAGTGGTGCCATTATTCCAACGAACATTGTGGCAGATAAATTCATCCACTACACATGTGATAACATTGATATCCTGGATGAAACACTTGATGGGAAGAATACTTCCCATGCAACACAAATGGCAGCATGGCAGAGAGGCCAACCAATTGATGATTCTGTTAAGGTGTCTACTAGACATTAAATGTGCCAAATGCCCTGATGGAGCTACATCCTCTCTGGATTACCCATAGGACATTCAAGCCAACTTTTTCAGCACCCATTGCTTAATCATGCTTTGGAAAATCTGGAGAGGAGCATAAGTATGCTAGACAAGCAAAGGCTACGGATCTAGCTTTCTTCTTGCACTGTCAAAACTTAGACATGAAGACTTCTTGGTCAGTGTTCAATCAGTCACTGTCATCAAAGGAACAACAGACTGCTGCCAATAGTCCTCGCTACTGCACACGTTTTGATACTTTGAATACAAATGCATTGTCATATCTTAACATTTTGGGCAGGAACAGTTATCACAGTTGACCAAGCATTGTACTGCAGACCTAAAGAGTTAAAGTGGGCAATTTCAGAATAGAACAACAGATGAATACCTCGCCTAGGAGGACTTAACTTGTCAATCAACTTCCTTAAGAGGCCATAGGAGAACATATGAATGGATCTGGACTGACCAATGTATGGATGGTGGATTGCTTGGATAAGGCCCTGTTGAACTTGTTCTGGCAGGAAAGGCATCCAACAAAGCCATGGCACACAGGTTTACTCTGCAATAACTTTAGGATCTTCTCATGCCAAGTCTTCTCTACCTGTCTTGCTAGGATGGCTAATGGTGATGATCCTCAGACAATTAGTGAACTGATTTCATTCCAGTATCAAGAAAAGGACAGAAATCTTCTGCATGATATTGCTGAAAGTCAATCTGATGATGTGAACTGGTGGCAGTATATGGATATGGTTACTGTTCTGCTGCAATACACAAGAGAACAACGTGAAGCTACCTGGGATCTGAATTTTCACTCTTTCAGCCTAATGTTGCCCTACTTTAAGCGGTATGGCCATCTTAATTATGCACAATGGGGCCCAGTGTATCTACTTGATGAGTCAGCTTCCAGAACCATTTTGTCTGAATTCCAAAAAGGCCACTTTGTGGTCAAGAGATTGGCTCACAAGTTTAGCCAGATTCTGATCAGGCTATGAAGTGGGTAAATGTCACAGGCAATAAAAGAGCATCATTGTGATCACAGAGACAGCCTCAGCTTTGTGTAGGTGGACACTCTCTTTTAACCTGAGATCACACATTGCAGATCAAACATATGAAATGTACAGTGTCCTCCCCATGGCAGCAAGAAACTTCACAATGACGGAATCTACTCACGGCAGATTAGAAACAATACGGAGTAAAAGTTCTTTACAAACATTTGTGCGTACCCGGTTCCTTGGACTCACGTCTCCTGACTGAGGTCACGAATACCCTGAAGGACACGAGTTACGAGAGCTTGACTAGCCTGCTCTGTCCCTTTGTTCTCTTGACTACGGTCGACTGCTGGCAAAGAATTTCAGTGGAGTCAGACTCTGACTCCCCCCTGGCAAAGTGCTTCGATCTCCCGCCTATAAGGTGGACGACTCTTTATCCCAACTCCCTGCCACCACAGAGAATCTCATACATTACATTACATTGCACTTAGCTGACGCTTTCATTTTATTCAAAGCAATTTACAACTATTATTTTTCAGGTTATTAGTCACAGTCCCTGGAGCAATGTGGGGTTAGGTGCCTTGCTCAAGGGCACTTCAGCCATGGATGGAGATGTAGGGAGAGGTCAGGGGGGATTTGAACCTGCAACCTCTAGATTGAAAGACCAACTCTCTAACCACTAGGCCACGGCTGCCCCATATCATACAGTACTGACCACCACCCTAGTGGCTGATGTGGCTTCCCCAGCTCGAGCAGCTGCCTTGGAGCCCCTTGGGCATCACCGCAGGCCACTGCGCTTGGCACGAAAGTGCACCCTGTCACCAGGCATGGCGTGCTCCAAAAGTCCTGCATAATGCACCACGAGCGCCTTCGCCTGACGCCTCCCTTTTTCCCCTCCTGTAAGGAAGCGAGATTTCTCAGGGTTTGTCCCCCCTTAGCCCACGGGGCTCAGGGGCCTCAGCTGAGAGCAAAGGGGCTTCAGGCCCTCCTGCTACTTTCCCCTCTCCTGCAGGTTCGAGTCTGGCAACGGACCAGGAGGAGGACATACCCCAGCCCAGGGGCCACCTGCCCCTATGGGTCTGGCAAGGGAACATTTGAACCTAACCGCTTTTCTGGATAACGTTATCAGGACAATTTAAGGGGCCAGGGCCCAATCTACTTTGACACTGTATAACCTGAAGTGGTCTGTCTTCCAACGCTAGTGTGACCAACGCAAAAGTGTTCAGTACCGATGGTGTTGTCCTTCCTACAAGACTTATTGGGGGGAGACAAGGCTTTACCATTTAAGTCTACTTTGCAGCGATTTCATCGTGCCATGTAGGATTAGGTTCCAACACTCTGAGTGCCCATCCACTAGATACTTACGCCCCGTGCTACATCAGACGATACCCTCCTGGGATGTCTCTCTAGTACTGGAGGCTATGTGCCTCTCCAAACTGCTTTTGCACACCACCTTTCAGATCCGTGGAAGAGAGGTGACAACACAACTTCTGCCCTGTGCACGCTTTACACATCTACATGAACAGGACTCACTCATTTAGGAACACTGAGCAGCTGTTTGTGTGCTTCATCAAGCCCTCTACAGGGCTCACAGTTTTGAAATAGAGGTCTCCAAATGGTTGGTTCAAACCATTGCCCTGGCATATGAGTCCAAGGGTCGCCAACCCCCGGCTCAGATTAGGGCTCACTTTACCAGTGCAGGTCTCTACATCTTGTCCTCTCTTCAAGGGTGCAGCAGTTTCAGAGGTGTGCAGAGCGGTTGGTTGGGCCAACCCCGCCACCTTTGTCCGGTTCTACCGGCTAAATGTGACCACGTTGCCACAGGAACATAGGGTTCTGGGCAGGACCACTGATTGTCTGTAGGGTGATAGGAACGCTATCCTTACAGGATGCTTTTGAAGTTCTGCCTAGTTTGGACCAGCAATCGGGAGTGATTGTAACTCTCCCATAGATATGCGAACGATTCGACTGAAAGAGAGCATTAGGACATGAATATGTCCCCGTTCTCTGAAGGAGATGAGTGAGCCATCTCTCAAGACAACCTTATTGCCGACAGCCGAAGAGATGTTTGGCATCAAAGTGGCTTATTTGCGTGCAACCATTCGGTTTTGACAAAGTGGACATCCTGCCCACACAGTTGATTGGACCTTTGGCGTGATTGCAAAGGTCTTCAGCTAATCGTACAGCTGAGAGTGCGCTCCCATAGAGATGGCTCACTCATCTCCTTCAAAGAACAGGGGACATATTCATGTCCCAATATTTAGTCTTTTAGATAATACTATCTTCCTTGCCTCTCTTTTTCTTTCCAAATCTTATTGAATGACAATTTTGTACGATAATGTGCTTCATGGAGGCTATTGCTATTGAATGCCAGTTTACGAGAATATCGTATTATTAGAACGGCATAATTATAGTATTTTTTATCATTTTGCCATGACAATTTGCCTTTGTGTAAGTGTAGGAACACATGATAAATGCAAATATGTGAGCATTGCACATTTATTTCCATGGAGAAGTGGTACTTTCTACGTATTCTGCCCAAAATCAAGAATTTCGGCGGCCATTTTGTTTTTTGCCCATTTCATGGTCAAAAACTCAAAATTCAGCTTGGGAACCAGGCTAGCTGAATTCAGGGTACTCTAATTGTCTTAGAAAACTAGGTTCCCAACTTTTACTAAAAAATGCTTCTAACACCCTTATAAAGGGCCTTTTTCTGGAAATGCTTCTAGTCTAACACACAGTCAACAGCCATGCTTGATATAACCATACATACACACACAGTGGATGTTAAAACCTCGCCTAGTAGAAGTGAGTAGTATTTGGAGTCAGATCAGAGGCAGTGGCCAGATTAGAAGAGCTCATTTCCACAAGCGAAGAGGCTGAAACTTTGTGGACTGACTTTATGTTGGACTTGTGACACTCGAGCAAAACCTCCCAAAGCTGTCAAATACTTCACAGTCAAACTCAAGCATGCAAGCACGCGCGCGCACACACAAACACACACACACACACACACACACACACACACACACACACACACACACACACACACACACACACACACACACACACACACACACACACACACAGACACACACACACACAAACACACACAATTTCTCGCACATTACACTCAAACACAAAAGCTTGCACGCACACACACACACACACACACACACACACACACACACACACACACACACACACACACACACACACACACACACACACACACACACACACACACACACACACACACACACATTTTCGAAGATTTCAAACACACACAGTCAAACACACCCTCAGCTCTCAAATAAACATCCCCACACTGCTGGGGGTTCCAAGCGACCAACACGCACTTTCTGACGTTCAAAAACACACACTCAAATACACACATGCTATCTTCTCATTCACACAGACACACACACACACACACACGCACGCACACACACGCACACATACACATGCACCCGCACAAACGCACGCACACACACACACACACACACACACACACACACACACACACACACACACACACACACACGTACACACACACACACACACATTCCCTCGGCTCGCAGTGTGAGCTCCAGAACAATCCGGAAGGATTTCTTGCCCTCCTACAGCTGTGATGACGTCATCAAACCCTGCATGTCCCTTCCAATTTCTTTGAAGCTGCTTATTCACACTTAAAACTGTCCTTTTACATAGTACACCCCTTACCACACACACACACAAGAATGTGAGTGTATGAATGCCGACAAGAACGTACACACACACACACACACACACACACACACACACACACACACACACACACACACACACACACACACACACACACACACACACACACACACACACACACACACACACACACTGTTGTGTCATGAATCTGGTCTGGGGACTTCAGAGATCGATTTGAACACACTGCAGACACAAACATACACATATACAGACAGACAGACAGACAGACAGACAGACAGACACACACACACACACACACACACACACACACACACACACACACACACACACACACACACACACACACACACACACACACACACACACACACACACACACACATTCAGCCTCAGAGCTTTAAAGAACGCCGACAGGCAGACAGATTTTTTCCCAGTCTTTTGTCCAAGATAATCTTTGTAATCCCTCTGCATCCAGTGGGAAAAATCACTAGCAACTCCTGCCAGAAACGAACTAACTCTTCCTTCCTCTTTTCATCTTCTGTACATTTATTTATTCATGCTTTTATCTGTTTATTAATTTATTTGACTTTCTATGTGCGTGTGTGTGTGCGCGCGCGTGTGTGTGTGTGTGTGTGTGTGTGTGTGTGTGTGTGTGTGTGTGTGTGTGTGTGTGTGTGTGTGTGTGTGTGTGTGTGCGCACGTGTGTGTGTGTGTGTGTGTGGATAGGCTGAGATTTTTGAGAGGGAGATACGTAGACAGACAGAAAGAGAGAAAGGCCTCAGTTTGACCAGGCATCTCCCATAACCTTTCTTCCAACCCAGCCTCCCTAAACGACCAGCCTCCTGTTACCCAGCTACCAAACCCAGCCTATCCTTACAACCCAGCCTCCCCTTACCCAGCTGCCCAACCCAGCCTCCCCTTACCCAGCTACCCAACCCAGCCTCTCTTGACACAGCTACCCAATCCAGCCTCTTTATATCCAGCTACCCAACCCAGCCTCTCTCTACCCAGCTATGCAACCCAGCCTCCCCTTTCAGATACCCAACCCAGCCTCCCCCTACCCAGAAACCCAACCCAGCCTCCCCTTACCCAGAAACACAACCCATACCCAGCAACACAACCCAGCCTACGCTTACCCAGCAACACAACCCAGCCTCCCCTTGCCCAGCTACTTAACCCAGTCTCTCTCTACCCAGTTACCCAACCCAGCCACCACTTTCAGGTACCCAACCCAGCGACCCAGAAAGCCGAAAGCCCAACTGGGAAACTCCAACTCCCATTGTCATTGTGACACAGCACTCCATAGCACACAAGTGAACACTGCATAAAACTAAATTGCATTTATGCCTCACCCATGCAAGGGGGCAGCCCCTAATGGCGCCCGAAAGGGAGCAGTGCGGCAGGACGGTACCATGCTTAGGGTGCCTTAGTCATGGAGGAGGATGGGAGAGAGCAATGGTTAATTACTCCCCCAACAAATCTGGCACATCGGGAGTTGAACCAGTAACCTTTGGACTACAAGTCTGACGCCCTAACCACTTACACATGACCACTTACCCAGCCTGCCTAGTAAATAAGATGAAACTAGATGTTGGTCTAGTAGTGGTGTGGATCGGCACTGCCCTCACGATCCGATTCGATCACGATTCGTGAGGTAGCGATTCGATTCGATTCGATTCTATGCGATCCGATCCGATTCAATTCTACAATGCATTGCAATGCATGACATTTCTACTGAAAGCAAAGCAAATGTTTAATCAGTCATGATGAGGCAATATAAGTAGTCAGATACTGAGCAACAATTTATTGGCTGTTTTCTGTATCAGTCTTGCAATGTTTTGAAGTGCTTTTATTTAATTTAACATTCATTTGCTCCTGAAATATCCATGGAAGTAATTGAAAATTGCCGGATCGATTCTGGAACTTGCCGGATCGATTCTGGATCGTCCATGCTCCGCATTGGATTGCATCGCCGAATCGATCATTGTTGACACCACTATGGTCTAGCATTGAAACATTGGAGGTGACGCAACAACCATCCTTCACAACGCTGTGTTTGTATGTAACAACTTATTTTTAAAATCTGAGTAGCGAGTCATTAAGGAGGGTTTAGCACGTCGACTGAACAGGTGGTAAGTTACTTGTAAGTAAACTGTTTTAGCTGTACGTCTATGGTTTGAACACCAATCGTAGGATCCACTGCTTTGTCAACTCTATTGACATTTTGTGTTATAGTCTGGCTTGCCAGTATATTGTCCTCCTATAACCTTCCTGTCCAGCCCAGCCATAGGCGTGCACAGATAGGGATGTGGTGATGCTGATGCACCTGTCCCTTTGCTATACTGGACGAAAAAGGCTCATTTAAAATGTCCTTTTTTGGATTCTTTTCACAATGTGTTGTTGACATGATCATCTACGGTTCAAATGCTTGATGACCAAAACAATTTGTCTATTCCCCGATATAATAGTATATCCTCTCTATATCCTGGTAAGACAGCTGGAAGTTTCATATGCCCCCCGCCCCCACCTTGAGCACTTGCCCCCCAAAATATTTGTGCATGCCACTGAGCCCACCATCCAAACCCTTGGCCTCCCCAACTTCCATCTCTTCCACCCTGCCTCCATCCATCCATAATCTTCCTTTTTACACCTTGCCTTTATCCCAAAACCTTCTCCGTACAGTACCTGCTTCCTTCAGTAACCTTGCTCTGTCTCTCTCAGCCATCCTGATTCCTCTCCATAACTTCCTCCCTCGATCAGCCCATCAACTCAACCAACTTACTTTCCCACTAGCCTCCATTCAGCCTTCGACAATATTTTTTTATATATTTCTGTTCTTTCTCCCTGGCTTCCACCACCCACCTCTCCATCACCCTCCACTTTCCCCAACCCTCCTGTCTATAAGCATCACTCCCCTGACCGTCCTCTTCCCAGCCTTTGACCCACAACCACTTTAAATTCCTGGCTCATCCTCCATTCTTCCACCCATAACCCTTCCTCTCTCTAGGCCCGTTCAGGTCGACAGAGAACTTCTTCTTCGCCAGGCCGGTCTCCTTTGCCCCCTGCCTTCCTCTCTCCCAGTCCTCCCAGTCCCTCTCTGCCTTCGATACCCAACCACGTAGTCCTTCCTCCAGCCTCGCTGCCATCACAGCCATTTCTCTGATAACCTCTTCTGACCTACTTACTGACAGCCTCCCTCTCCGTCTTTCCCAGATCATTCTCCCTTCCACCCTTTCTCCCTCTCTCTCTCTCTCTGTCTTCCAAACCCAACCACCTAGTCCTTCCTCCAGTCTCACTCCCATAACACTAGCCTCGCTCTATTTCTATGATAACCTTCCCCCAGTTTCCCTCTCTTCAGACCTACATATATACCCAGCCTCTTTCTCGCCTGTCCCAGCCACCCACTCCTCCGGTCTCCCTTTCCCCCAGCCACCCACTCCTCCGGTCTCCCTTTCCCCCAGCCACCCTGTCATCCAGTCTCCCCCAGCTAACTTGTCCCATCCTTCGCTCCCCAACCATTCCTCCACCCTCACTCCCAAAACCTCTCTGCAGCCAGTTCCCCATGTAACCTTCCTCCAATCTCCCTTTTTCCCAGAGCAGTCTCCCTCCACCCAACCCCCATCCCCTAACTCTCTCTCTCTCCCTCTGCCTTCGATCCCCAACCACTTAAAGTCCTTCCTGCAGCCTCGCTCTCATAGCCTCCCTCCCTTCCGCCAGCCTTCCTTGTCCACTTTAAATCCAAAGTGCCAGCTGATGAAATCCAATCTACTGGGGCCCTTTGAAGTCCGCTGTGGACGGCAGAGAAGAGAAGAGAAGAGAAGAGAAGAGAAGAGAAGAGAAGAGAAGAGAAGAGAAGAGAAGAGAAGAGAAGAGAAGAGAAGAGAAGAGA
>NC_085876.1:4514363-4516863 GCF_034702125.1 Engraulis encrasicolus
GGTGCTCTGGCATTATTAAGTCAAAGCATCATGAGGTGTGAAAAAACAAAAAACAAAAAAAATACAAAATGTGCATGATCATTCTGTGGACTCTTACAATTCTTTAGAAGTTTTTGCACAGAGTGGGTAATGACAATTATAAGCAGGACAGCAATGCTCCCATAGGGATCAGGAGTATCTGACCACTTATTTGAACAAGTGGTCAGATACTCTTGATCTCTGTGGGAAAATTGTATAACATTTATAAGTTTAGGCTTAGTTGTGTAGGGTACTAGTATGTTTAGTGCTGATGGATACAAAGGGTTTATTTGCAAAAACGGTGTATCTCCATTTTTAACTCACTGGCCTTCTCGCCACTCCCTCATGGAACGTTCGCTAAATGTCCCTGCTGGTGTAATTGCAAACGCAAAAGCGAGAAGTACTGTGAGTTGTCCGAACTCTGAATTCCAATTAGTTACTCGTTTCCTCCCCTCAATCAAAGTTAAAATATTTTTCACTCGGAATCCAGCCACATCCCATTGCTTGTACTCACTTGCCTCCTCACTTTGCTGGAACACATAGACATTCTATTGACTTAACTCGCTGAGTGAGTAACTAGTAGCGATGTGTGTGAACCTAGTTTAAATAAACACTATGCAACTTTTTCATAGTCATGAAATGGCTTGGATCTCAAAGTTTTGCTTCACTGTCCCATTAAAATGGCAATATTTCCATCTCCATCTGGTGGCCCTGGCTCGAAACAGCACTTGCAGTTTTGCCCATTGGCGCTGTGTGCTTGTTCAGCTCTGGATGTCTCGCCTGACACGGGAGCAGAAGTAGACTCATTCCCTTTGATTGGCTAACTAGACTTCTAAACAGCAGCTCACTGAAATCTGGTTGTTAGCTGATTGTAAAATATCATGCTGGCATAACCAGCGAAAATAATGAATTGGGATGAGAAGAATGAGGGGTTTAGAACATTGGAAAAGCCCCTTTAAAATGGAGAGAGCTGAACGCCGAAAGAGGAAAGATGTGGATTGTATTATACACATCACTAGGATTTATGCAATAACATTCTCAAAGCCCATGCCATCTATACCTTGTTAACTTTACAATGCTACATATTAATGTATAAGAGTTGAAATCTGATGGCGCACATTTTACCTGATGTCAAAGGACATATCAACCAGTTGAGCCTGAAAAAATATGTAGCCCATCAAGAGGAGACAAAACGGGAACTCTAGCTTGCTTTTCTTGCTATTGCCTAGGCTTTGGATAACTGTAAACATTCACTTTCAACACTGTGAGAGGAAAACACGGCTTCTCTCCTCAACGTCAAACTCTTTATGACTGTTACAACAAAATAAGCAGTAGACTTTTTGTCTCCTCGTTCTTGTAATGTAATCTACAGTTACTGTAAATGTGTAATAAAAACGGGGGCATCTGCTGGAAACAAGTGTGGGTCAAACATCCTTCATCATGTAGGGAAGTGCAAAGCATGATTGCAGTTGTGTAAAAGACGAAGCGAGGGGGAGACGATGAGCAAGGGGGAGAATCGTACAGATTAACATCGAAAAAAGCTCTTAGAAGCGGAGAGAGCTGAATGAAAGGAAGGGCGTAATTACAGATATTCGCATATTATCTCAAAGTCAATGTCAGTATCCACTTTAGTTTAATGCAAAATTTTGGGAGAACCAATAGAGACCGCTATGGAGTTTGTGTACATGGTTCTGTTTACATCCCAAAGCTGCATAGGATAGCTTTAACTCTTTAGTAATAGATTCATAAAAAGCATTACACGACTTCATAAATAATTAACTAATGATGAACAAAACATCAAATCTTTGTAGCAAATCATCAATCACTTCTAGACTATATAACTTTTGTTGAAATGCTACCAGGCGATCCTAATCGAATTTTCCTGATTGGCACCGCTCAATGTGTGGAGCTCATGGAGCCGTCCCTGGGACCCCATGTACAAATACCTCCGTAGCTTTCCTTATGAATCTTTGTGTAAGTGAAAATCTGAAAAAGATACATTTGCACCTAAAATTTTAAATGTATCGGTCCATGCATAAACAAGTTTTCATACTGATTCGGTATGTCCGATTTCACAAGAAATTTAGTAAGCAAGTTTTGTACATGAGGCCCGAGGATTTTTTTTTTTTTCAAATACATCGAAATTATAACGTGCAGTGAAATTCAAAAAGAGAGAGAAAGGAAGAAAGAAAGAAAGAAAGCAGGTACATGACAGTTCTGAAGTCTGGCGGCTGAAGTGAGAAAGCTCTCCAAGTCCACGTCCGTCACACAACGCACCCATCCATCCATCCAGCCAGACAGCCAGTCTGCCAGGCGTCGGGCACGCTGCAGATGGCAGAAGTTTATGACTACATCAATGTTGAAGCTCTTTCAGTGCTGGCTTGATGATGCTATCCCTCCTTGAGCAAGATTAGTCCTCATTTGCATATAGAATCCAACAATACCACAATCGCCTTCCTCAATCTCACCCTGAGAAGGACAA
>NC_085876.1:4519363-4521863 GCF_034702125.1 Engraulis encrasicolus
GAAGGATTTCTTACAAAGAATTTCTTATCAAGATTTCTCATAGAGCACTGGGTTCAGGAAGTGCATTCAAGGTTACTTACTGAGACAGACTCTACATGGCCACGGATGGAATTTTAAAAGCCTTTACATCCTACAGTTGGCACAGTGTTGTGCCATTTCACAGTTCAAGTTCAGTTCATACATGCTCAGTGAACAGTTCACGTTCAAAGTTCACAATTTTAATTCTGAACTAGTGCAAACTTCAGTTCATTTCACTTTTTTCATGAGATTTTCAAATCAAGAGGCTACTTTTTTTTTTACTTTTTTACTTTTCCACACCTTTTTGTTTTGGTCTCCATTGCTTATCGTTGCGTTTGAAAAGAGAAAACAGATCTCGCTCAGTTTTCAATGGAAAACAAATTCCAACATTCATTTACAGTGATGTCTGCAGTTCATGACGCATAATGTGAACTAATTCACGTTCAATTTTTTTATTAAAAAAATTTGTTGCGTTTAGCTCAAAGTTCACGAAAAATTGAGCGTGTTCAATGAACGTGTTCTTTTGAATTCGTTCACGCACAACACTGAGTTGGCAGATCAGTGACTGTACACATGCACACACATACACACGCACACACACACGCACGCTATAAGCCACATATGGGTGCAATAGTTGCAGAGAACATTTTATTAAATACAATAGTTGAATTCAATAAATAAATGGACCCAGTTCATTTGGAAGATTCAATTTTGTATATCCCTATTTGTGTGTGTGTGTGTGTGTGTGTGTGTGTGTGTGTGTGTGTGTGTGTGTGTGTGTGTGTGTGTGTGTGTGTGTGTGTGTGTGTGTGTGTGTGTGTGTGTGTGTGTGTGTGTGTGTGCTATATAATATATATACACGTACACATAATTTTGTGTATGTGTCCTCACATGTGTTTCTTTAAGTGTGCGTGCATGCGTCCATGTGTCTACGTTAAGGGTGTGTAATTGGCTTGTGTCAGTAGCCGAGTGCTGAGCTGATTGTCTCATCGTGTTTCAAAATGATTGCCACCTTGTTTAAGCACCACTCCAAATAAAACACATGCACGCAGGGACGCACACACACACACACACACACACACACACACACACACACACACACACACACACACACACACACACACACACACACACACACACACACACACACACACACACACACACACACACAATGATGCAAAAAGCCTGTTGTTAGCCTGAGCCTGCTGTTAGTCTGATTTCTGAGTTTGGAATGGAGTTGATTATGTGGAATAATTGGCATGTCAACAGTGGGTGAGATGAGAATATTGCAATTTGGAGGGAAAACAGAGAGGTGAAAAGCAGATTGTTAAAAAAAATGGAGGGGAAAATGACGTGGTGAAAATGAATGGAGAAATAGAGAAATTAACAATATGGCACTTCCTTCATTTTGATGGAAAGAGCGATGGGTGCGATGGGTGGTGGTGTGTATGTGTGTGTGTGTGTGTTGGGGGTCATGTCACATCTCTCACCAAGCTTTAACATACTGTAATTGCCATTAAGGGTGCTTGTGGAGAGTTAAATGTTTAAAGGAAAACTGTAATATTTTAGCAGTTTCTTTCCACAAATTCATACTTTTTCACAAATATATACCGTCACCATCAAATTCTAAGTACTCATTATGGCTTGGAAAATTGCACTTTTCAAACATGAAAAGGTGGATCCTCTCCATGTCCGTCATTTTCAATGTCCAGAACTAAAAAAAAATAGCTGAAAAACGTACTTTAGTACCAGTAGTCCTACTAGTAAATGTTAAGTTATATTCATGATCAAATTTGCCAATAAGCAGCAGAGTTTCAATAAGCAGCATTGTTGCAATACCTACTCTGGCCACCATCCAGTACATCTTTAAAGCATGTCATACTCAACCGTAACCTAATTCACAAAGTAGTAGATGGGAATTAGAGGGGGTACAAGAGACTCAGACAACTCAGAGCACTTCAATCACCGAAGACGACAAATACAAGGGGGTCCGGGGTACTTTTGATCAATACCTAGTACCACCACGGAGCACACAAGCAGAGATAGTCTGTATGAGGAGATGAAAAACTTCAGAAAGCGTCCATAGGAATGAATGGGGGCAATTTGCTACCCTAATTGGGCACCTAAGTCACGCCCTTCTACTTCCGATCCGTGGGGCTGGAAGCTCTCAAAATTTTGAATGAGAGTTAAAAAATGGAGCGAGTCAAGCTAAATCCTCATCCCGTTTGGCATGTGCTCCGGATTTCACATATGATGACAGTGAATTTGAAAGGTTCAGATTTGCGTCGTAAGACCACTCACTTTCGACACGCAAGAAACGTTATTTTAGATTTTGTGCAAAACTGTGTTAGAGACTACACGTGTGCCTCGCATATCTGACGTGTACCGAGGCACAGACAACCCTACCGCTGCACCGTGGCTTAAGTGGCTGCACGTCGGACATGCGACGTCTCTTGTGTAGTCCAAATAATTACATATTTTT
>NC_085876.1:4531863-4544363 GCF_034702125.1 Engraulis encrasicolus
TGTGTGTGTGTGTGTGTGTGTGTGTGTGTGTGTGTGTGTGTGTGTGTGTGTGTGTGTGTGTGTGTGTGTGTGTGTGTGTGTGTGTGTGTGTGGGACTGTCACTGTTAAAACAAGATTGTCCCTTGATGGCTTCCATAGCCGGTGATGTCATCGAACTCAGCTTGCCGCTGATTGGCTAGCCAGTTAGTGGAGGCTAGGGCATCAGTTTTATAAAAACAGCCAGAATGGGTAGACTCGCTGGAACTCTCCCAGGATTTGTTTGTGTTCTGTGCTGTACGCCTGTGGTTGCTGGGTAGGCTGAGGTCTGACTTTTCCCAGCCTACCGAGACTAGTGTCCCCTCTGTGAATGTTTGAGGTATGTGCGTGTAAACGGTGTATGTGTGTAAACATTCTATGTGCCTGTATGCCTCATCTGCCCATCTAAACCTGTGTATTCACACCTGTTTTTATTGTTGATTGCCAGGGTAGCCAGGTGATCCCCTTGGCACACAGAGTCTATTGTGCGCAATATCCACTGATGTTGAGGTATGCGTGACATTCTTTTGCAATAATTGTGAAAATGTATAGCTACCTAATGGTGGTCAACTGCTAACCATCTGTGTAAATGCTTGACTCCTCAGCCTACCGAGTCATGCCCGCAGGGCAGGTCCCAGTAGTGTGTATTATTAGTAGTAGCCTAGATGTGTGAACATGAATCCTCACGTGTGTAACCATACTGATTGAATCACTTGCGTAGCTAGCACGCCTATGTTTGTGTGTACCGTGCGTGTTGTGTTCCAACATAGGCCATTTGTTTCTGAGCACGAGTGGTGAACACCTTTAGCTCTATCCTTAACTGGCAGCCTGCCCTTTTAGCCTGGCCCTGTCATCATTTAGGCCTATCTGGTAGTCTATTTGTCTGTCTTTTATTTTATTTTGGCGATGTAGATATTTTAGGTGTTTTGTATGAATAAAGGAAAATAATTATATTTTTGCACAAGGAATCCACGTCTCTGTCCCAGTCTGTCAGAACCTGTGTTTGCCTTAACACACAGAGGTCTAATTGCCCTTGAGAGGGCAATTTGACATGTCTCCAAAAACAAATCTGTAACTCTGTAAAATATATGTCACACCATTAGAAACCTCAGACCTTCCAGATTTCAAATATATATATATATATATAATATAAATTATATAGCTGGCCCAATTTAAAGAAAGTGAAAAGAAATCTTCGCATATTCTGTACTCTCTGCCTGTAGCAGCCACACCTATAGCTATTCACATGTAAAGTACCGGTGCTTGAGTGGCTATTCAGAGGTGACAACACGCCCCTTTCAGCTAGGGTAAACACAGCCATGCTGCTCACTTGGCCACAGGACAAAGAGAGTGACAGGGGGGTGTGTTATCAGAGCACATGGAGATTGACAGGGGGGTGTGGGCCATTAGAGGTTTTTCACACCTATCTCATTAGTATTCAAATGAGACAGGCAGTGGCCTGACATAGTGTTTCTTTTTTGCATTTTGTATGAAAACAAAACATTTCTAAATGCCATTTCTAATTTTATGCAGCCAACACATTTGTTTACAAGATTCAAACTTCAAAAGTCTTGGCTAGATATATTTATTGTGTGTTTTCTTGCACTTTTTGAAGACCTCTGAAACCTGTTTTTTTGTACAGTTGTGTTTATACTCAATTTAAATAAAACATGTTTGTATGACATCCAATTTTCTTTCAGATTAATTATTGTCAGGCTTTTCAGAATACAACCATATATTCCACTTTTGCATAGATGCTTACTGTTAGTTGAAAATACTTGAAAATGTCAGGGTGGTGCAAGCAGCCTAAAAGCTTCTGAAAGGCCTTAGACCTCAGAGGGTTAATCCATATCTCTAGGGGTGAAATTCCCTTTGTGGCGTAGTCGTGTAATTGCAGGTATTCCACCTTGATCATTATTATTGGGTCATCCCCTAAAGGTCATTACTACACACACTTCTGACACTCCTGGACACGTTGTTGGTCACTTTTTTTGGGCTGCTCTGTGTCACTCAGCTACAGTAAGACACGTGCGATAAATCACTGGTACACTTTTTATTTGGACGCTTTATAACTTTGATTGTGTGTGTGTGTGTGTGCGTGTGTGTGTGAGAGAGAGAGCTGCCTTGAATGTATGTAAGAGTGAGCTATATATGGTTATTATATGCATAATGATGAGTGTAATGTCTTGAGTGTAATGTATGTATGTATGTATATATGTATGTATGTATGTATGTATGTATGTATGTATGTATGTATGTATGTATGTATGTATGTATGTATGTATGTATGTATGTATGTATGTATGTATGTATGTATGTATGTATGCTACTTGACACCTTAAAGGGACACTACACCCATTTGCATTATACTTTCCATTGCTAAACACCCAGTCATACTTTTGAATGGTCGTGCAACACTCTCTCAATTCCCATTCTCAATTTCAGGAGAAATCCGTATTCACCTCTTAACACTTCCTCCTACTATGATGTAAAAATGGTGGATTTCTGGATTTCTGTTGAGACTACAAGCCTTTTTCCCACCCTTTCAACCCTGCCCATAGGGGGTTGGACCTAATGCGCTAACAGACCTATCACAGATCAGTGTGCCAGTGCTTTTGAAATCACTGGCATTGAGACTCCAGTAAGTCACTGGCAGAGCTGCCTGGGTGTGGCCTGTGGAACTTGAGCATTGCAATGCATTATGGGGATTGTTGTCACAAATCCACAAGCACTAAAAAGTCATTTTCTGCCTTTTCTTGGCCAAGAAGGCACCAAATGAGAAATGTATGCTACTATTCTACTACATACATGACCCACTTTCAATATTCATGTCTCCACCGGTGGAATGACCCTTTAATGTCCCCCTTAAATGATACTCTACTCTACTCTACTCTACTCTACTCTACCTCATACTTTTTGATGTGTGTATGTGTGTGTTTCTCATCCGCTTAACTTCCTAGAAATGTTATCTTTTTAAAGTCTTAAATCCCCTCAAACAGTTATTAATCATTCAGTCACAGTAGCCTCTTCTCCTGTCTTCAGTATTTTCATAAAACCCTAGCGACGGACTCAAACAGAGAGGTATTGTTTTCAAAATGATGGTCTATTAACTTCAGGACCCTGCAGGTCACAGTGAAGATTATAATGTGTTTCAGTAATGGCAGTAAATGGCCTCATCTCGAGTTCCAATAACAGTAGGTTGGCTTGAGTATCAACTTCTGCGTTGGGTGTTTGACTGTGGGCTGGATTTGCATGAGCAATGGAGGTTTGTCCCCAGCAGTGTGAGAAGGTTCCGTTCATTGTTGTCGCCATTGTTTCATCATCACCGGTTGCCACGGCCCTGCCAGACGCATTCTAATTCTAATGAATGTCACATTCCATTAGCAGGTGCGGCGCGCCACAGAAATGGCAACGTGATTAACTGATCTTAATCACAGGTAATTCTCCCATCACTGTCTCCGCCTCTGTCTTGACTCTGGCTCCGCAGACAGGTACACAAACACATTCTAGCGAACATGCGCACACACACACACACACACACACACACACACACACACACACACACACACACACACACACACACACACACACACACACACACACACACACAACACACACACACACACACACACACACACACACACACACACACACACACACACACACACACACACACACACACACACACACACACACATAAACCCTTCCTTTGTGATAAGTCATGTGCCACAGCCATGTACACACACACACACACACACACACACACACACACACACACACACACACACACACACACACACACACACACACACACACACACACACACACACACACACACACACACACACACACACACACACACACACACACACACACAGACAGACAGTACGGATGGTAGCCTAATATGAAACGCTCCCAGGCATTGATGCTTCTTAATTAGAAAGACAATCAGGGGTGGGTCTGACAGGGAAAATACTATCTAGTTACACACACACACACACACACACACACACACACACACACACACACACACACACACACACACACACACACACACACACACACACACACACACACACACACACACACACAGACACACACACACACACAGACACACACACACACACACACACACACACACACACACACACACACACACACACACACACAGGGGTGGGTCTGACAGGGAAAATACTATCTAGTCAGGTTCATTTCAGCTTCATTAAATTAGCAGCGCGAATTAGCCGGGAGTCGTAAATAACAGGGTAAGTAATGAGAAGACTGAGTGGGTTAGGGAGAGAAAGAGAGAGGGAGAAAACGGAGAGAGAGGGGGGAGGCTTAAAGAGAGAACAAAATGAGAAAGGAAGGAAGATAAAGTAGTTGATAGTGTGTGTGCGTGCGTGTGTCTGCGTGTGTGTGTGAGGGCGCGTGCGTGTTGGGGTTAGACGTGCGTATATATTTCTTTTTTTGTAATTAGATAAAGGCTGTGCCACAAATTAAGCCACCTGTGAGTTCATTATGCCACATCTGAGGCACTGCAGCCTGCTCTATAGCTGCACTACAAGTGATGCAAGCCAGGGCTCACTCGCAAAAGACACTACAACAGTCTCAAAGTGAATGCTCTGGTAAAATAGAGGACACATTTAGGCCTTGTCGCCCTATAAGCTGCAAATTTCACATTGCACCTTGGGGAAATTAGCAAAAATGTATATATTTCTTTTGGCCGTTTTGCCTTTATGAAGTGATAGGACACTGAAGATATTGACAGGAAGCAAGGAGAGAGATGAGGAGAGGTCAGCAAATGACCTTGGACCGGCATCGAACCGTTGTAGCCGACGAGTGCCCATGCAGTCGATGGAGCCATGGCTGGGTCGGATATTTGCAAAATATTAGCGCCATGCCAAACTCCTTTGTGATGGAAAAAAAGTTAATTTAGAGCCCATTTCTTATTGTAAGGTTTTTGTAATTTTGTTTATTTGTAAGTTTCGTATACATCTTGATGATGTAGGCTGATGCATCACCAGCTGTAATACTCGTCAAATAGGGAAAACAAACACTTACAGTATTTTCTAGCGCATCAGTTAATTTCAACACTCGACGTATTGATTAGGTAGAGTATGCTCAAGGGCGGTCCTCCCACACTTGCTGTTAAGAGTCAACTAAGGTAATAAAAATGTGTGTGTAAGTGTGCGTGTGTGCATGTGTGCGTGTGCGTGTGTGCACCGGCGTGTGTCTACAGGTAAGTGTGTGTTAGTCCATGTAAAAGAAGATAGTGAAACATGTTTCTCAGGTTGAAGAGAAGCACACACGCACGCACGCGCGCGCACGTACACGCACGCACGCACACACAAACACTCACACACTAACTTTCGTCTCTGCAACTCCCTTTCCTTGTGTTCCCAGGGCCCCTGCATCCCCTATGGTTGGGAATAAGTGCTTTATTAGCATTGCTAAGGCCGCTACTCATTATGCAGCTCTAAGGCAGTTACTGCAGATTAGGAGTTATTGGCTCGTATTGACGAGGATGAGCTCGCAGTAGTCAATGTGCCCAATCACACTTAGAAGGTCTTGTTCTTGTTGCCTCTCTCTTTCGCTCTTTCACTCTTTCACTCTTGCTCTCTCTCTCTCTCTCTCTCTCTCTCTCTCTTTACTGTAATTTCTCTCCCTCTCTCGCGCTCTTTACTGTCATCTCTCTCTCTCTCTTTCTCTCTCTCTCTCTCTCTCTCTCTCTCTCTCTCTCTCTCTCTCTCTCTATATATATATATATATATATATATATATATATATCCTTCTCTCTCACTGTCCAGTTCTCTTCTTCACTGCCCCAGTCTCCAATCTCTCTTTTCCTCTCTGACACTGTCTCTCAATCCTTTACAATCCTTCTCTCTCTCTCTCTCTCTCTCTCTCTCTCTCTCTCTCTCTCTCTCTCTCTCTCTCTCTCTCTCTCTCTCTCTCTCTCTCTCTCTCTCTCTCTCTCTCTCTCTCTCTCTCTCTGCCTTACTGTCTACAGCCCATACTCCTCTCTCTTGCTTATTTCCTTGATGATTGCCTGCATTATTTCTGCCTTACACACAAGTACCCATGCACAAACAACATGCACACAAGCACACAAGCACACACACACACACACACACACACACACACACACACACACACACACACACACACACACACACACACACACACACACACACACACACACACACACACACACACACACACACACACACACACACACACACACACACTTGTCGGACTTATCTGCATTGTCTAAGACTCCAGTAACCCATCCATGGCTTGCTGTGCTTGCGTGTGTGTGTGTGTGTGTGTGTGTGTGTGTGTGTGTGTGTGTGTGTGTGTGTGTGTGTGTGTGTGTGTGTGTGTGTGTGTGTGTGTGTGTGTGTGTGTGTGTGTGTGTGTGTGTGTGTGTGTGTGTGTGTGTGTGTGTGTGTGTGTGTGCCAATGACGGCCACTTTAATTAAGATCATCCTCCATCCAGGACAGAAGACACCGAAGACAACAGAGAGAGAGAGAGAGAGAGAGAGAGAGAGAGAGAGAGAGAGAGAGAGAGATGCAAATTTGTGTCTCGGTGTGGCCATCAATCTGGCTGCTCGTCTCATCGTGACTAATTTGGAGATGGTGCTTATGATGACCAAATTAATCTCAGAATTTCCTCACGTCAGCGCTCAAAAAACACTGGCACATCTACTTGCTCTCTCTCTCTCTCTCTCACACACACACACACACACACACACACACACACACGCACGCACACACACACACAAGCACACACACACTGGTATCCAAAACAGCTTTGTCTGAGTGATGCATGTCATCAAATTTTCCTCACCCTGTCAGCACTATAAGAGTGGTTGCTCAACATGATGACATTACACTTCGTTGACAGTTTTATACAAAACAACTTAAGTTATTTAGGTACAGGGTTTTGGTAACTGTCCATGGAGCAATGTAAGATTCTTTTAAAAAAGATTCTGCACCATTGCTAGCCTAGAAATCTAGACGCCCCTAGTGACCGTGAATTGAATTTTGACATTACAGTTTCTAACTCCGCAAAAAGAAGGCAGAAGGACTACAAAAATAGGGTGTAACATAGCTTCCTTGGCGGCACGGGTGCCGCGAGGGGGGAAAAGGTGTTAAAGATTCTAAGGGCCCGACAGTACTGTCAGGGCCCTTGAAAGCATGCTGATAACATAATTTGTCATTTTGTGGGCCTAACATTTGAATCCTTCATGGGGCTCAATATTTTTGGCGTCGCCCCTGCTTGGCGGAGGTCTGCACTCTCTGAGTGCATTTCTAATTATTCAGTGCTCTCCATGACTAAGGTACTCAGAGCATGGTATCATCCCACTGCACTGCTACATTTGGACTGCCCCCTTTAGTCTAGTCACCAGAGGGGGGTCACGCGCACCCCCTGTACTTGTTGTCGAAACCTATTTTTTTAGACTCCTCCATATGTCTAATTTACAATAAGAGATGTTAGCATTGCTGCAAATTGTCCCATGGGTGTTTTTCAGGGCTCATCTTGGAAACTGTGCAATAGCGATTTATACAATTCTGACATTTGACTATTCACATAACTTTTGAACCAGACATGGTACAAAGACAAATGAGACCACTTTTCCATGTAATTCTAGCATGGGGAATGGATTGGAAGGGTCAATAGGTCCATAAAAACATGTTTAGACTACTTTCTAGGAGAAAAATGACTAAAATGTATCAAATATTCTAGAAATTCTGACAGGAACTAGTGTGTAGATTTTCAAAAATGGTGTAAAGATGACATTCATTGCAAGCATTTATGACTAGAAACATTCTTTAACTTGAGGTGACTACCATACATGCTGTCATTAACATTAAAACATCCCTGCCACCTTTTAAGGCTATGCTTAGTCATGGTTGATGCGAAAAGCACAATATTAGCAATCAGATGCATTGATGACTTGACCCTTCCAAAGCATCCAAAAACAGATTTTTCAGTGGTTTACAATACAGTAGTATCAGAAGTACTTGGACAGACACAGACTTCATGATGAAGGTATAAGGGCCTGGTATCCACACTATGCTTTCTGAGCAGCACCGTTGGGAGCAATTTTTATAAACAAAAGGACATCAAAATTACATATTCAACATCTGCACCGTTTGCTGTTCATAAAAGATGTTGCAGGTAGCATAACATTCTCCATGTTCTCTCCAGACTTTGTCATGTCTGTCACATGTCTTCAGTGTGAACCTGCTCTCATCTATGAAGAGCACAGGGAACCAATAGTGAATGTGCCAGTCTTTATGTTATCTGGTATATGCAAATCGCTCCCTACAGTGCTGCTTTGTAGGAATAGGCCCCACTTGTGGACACCAGACCCTCATACCCTCCTAATGAAATCATCCTCATCATCCTGAACCTCTCTGGAGCTTTTGAGACAGTTTCTAACACCATCCTCTTGGAATGGCTCTCTGAGTTCACTGGATTAAGGATCACCTGGATTGATGCTCATCTCGGATTTATCACTATCAATTCAGTCCCACATCAAAATAGTCACCAAATATGCTTTTTACCATCAGAAACATCTCCAGACTCACTCTCAAACTCTAACACACACACACACACACACACACACACACACACACACACACACACACACACACACACACACACACACACACACACACACACACACACACACACACACACACACACACACACACACACACACACACACACACACACACACACTGCAAACCTTAGGTGTTTTGAAAGTCACTAAATAAATAATGTAGAATTGTTATTGTTCCTGAGCATTTGACATTAGTGACCTAAAAAGCTGTTTTTTTTGCAGGGCTTTGGCAATCCCACTGCTGGGTTGTAAGTCATCCTATGGCCTCCTCTATGTCCCTTGGTGTACTGACATGTCTCCTGACATATCTTGCATGTTCTGGACATTGTGCTGAAGGACACACCCAACTGTCTTGCCACAGCATACATAGATGATTGGATATGTAGCACTAGCTGAGCAAATGTTCATGATGGGTGGTGAAGCACTTACCCATTCCAGTTTACACAGGAAGCAATGGCATTAATGGGCTTCATCAGTGACAAAGGGTTGGTGTCCCAGTAGAGAATCTTGCTCAAGCACCTCTCCAGGGATTTTCTGTAGTTCGCTCTCTCTACACCAGTAACAAACCGAGTGATGGGTGAAGAGTGTGAAGGGTGTTGGGCGTGCCCTGGGTATTGGGTTGTTGTGTCTGTACCACATTTACAATGTCAACCTCTTTCCTGAGTCTCATCACCCCATGGCGAGGATATCCACCAGAGCTGTGTCATCTGCAAACTTCCAAAGAGGATTGGTGCTAAAGGTTGTTTTGCACTGATGACTGAGCACACAACCTTGGGCCCTGTGCTGAGAGTCATGATGAATGAGGTTCTTGGAATTTGGTGCTTACCTAAAGAAGTCTTGAAGCAAGTTGCAGAGGCTGGTGTTGATACCCAGATTGTACAGTCTGTAGATGAGGTACTGGTGCTGAATGCTGAATTGCAATCCATGACCAGCATCCTCATATGTCAAGAGCATTCTCTCATATTAGTTTTTTTGTACAGATGGATTAGGGCTGGAAGGACGGGAGAGATCACCTCCTCTGTGGGATATTTGGCTGAGTATACAATGTGAACAAGAAGAGGGTAGATGGATGGATTTGTTTTTGGATGTGCAACATTACTAGCCCTTCAAAGCATTTCATGATGCATGCGTCAGGATAGGAATGATTTCTTTGGCACAACTTTGATGGTGGCCGCTTTAAAACATGATGGGATCATGGCTTGTTGGTAAAGAGAGTGTTTAGCAACTCTGCTCTGTCTTTGAACACACAACATTGGCCATTGTCTGGACCAGTTGGTTTTCATGGGTTGATTATGGCAGACACAGAGTCTGACACAAACAGAGTCTGACACAGACACAGTGTTTCTCACTGATGCCTGGAGAGAATGGTGGTCAAATCCAAAGCTTTCATTTTAATATTAAATCAGAGTGCATCCTAGGGGGTATACTAATTAGCTGGTTTAGTAGGTTAGAGGTATATCATCTGGAGCCTGGACCCCTAATGTTCTTTACTAAAGGATAACAATAGGCATATCTATTAGCAGGTTTACCACTCATTGTTGGTTAACAGAGTCTGGTTTATCATTTAACCATGTTCTCAGTATACCCCCTGGCTTAATGTTACTATAGATACTCAGAGTTCGGAGTATTTGTTGCGTCTTTTATTATGCTTGTGATGGAGTGACCATCACTAGGGTTTTGGGTGTGTTCTGACTAACATGCCAACGAGCCTGGCTCTTTGGTGTAGCGGTCAGAGCCTCAGTTTACTACCCCGGAAGGTCTGGGTTCGAGTCCCCGGCTGGGCAACTCTACTCCCCTTTGCTACAAATGGTGTCAGAAATGGGATGGCTACCATGAGGCCATCGGAAGCTTACCCATAATTTGTGAGCCGTAATTGCAGGTGAGGGACCCCCAGGATTGGTGACCCCGGTGTGAGGGACCCCAGTGATGGGTGAAGCATTGATGATGGGGCACACTGCATGGGAGAAGCATGATGGGCAGTTGCGTGAGGGACACCATGAGTGTGTGAAGCGCACGGGTGCGCTTCCAGAAGGGGAAGGCAGTGTGATGGAGTGACCATCACTAGGGTTGTGGGTGTGTTCTGACTGACATGCCAATGAGCCTGGCTCTTTGGTGTAGCAGTCAAAGCCCAGGTTTGCTACCCCAGAAGGTCTGGGTTCGAGTCTTGGCTGGGCAACTCTACTCCCCTTCGCTACAATGCTATTGCTACAGGTGTTTGGGCATGTTGTGTTACCATGGAAATGGGGGTGGTTTCTTCTGGTAAATTACAGCAATGTGCAGGAGCTGGCTGGTGTGCTGCATGTTTTAAAGCAATAAAGGGTGAATTTGTTTGTGAGAAATGGTATGCATTGTGCTGCCAACACCACTCCAAGGAGTTAGGAAATACCAAATGAAAGTATTCTGATTCTAAATCTTCAGAATTGCTGGAAAGTGGGAATTTTACATTGTTGTTAGCGGTATACAGTAATGCAATTACTCAGAACATGAACTGATCAAGTCAGAAACATGGAGTAAAACACCTATATTGATATTATTATCTGTATTGGCTACACAATATTCTGAGCCTACACATGGTAGTTTTTTTCACCAATTTCGATCTTAGAATTAAATTCGATAAGATTATTTTATGTAGCTAATGGACTTCCTCAATATCAAAATGTATTCATAATTACTTTGTGGAGTATGGCGTGCTCTTATCCAGATAGTTTGTTGGCTTCTTGGGTTTGGGTGCTCTTTAGTCCAAGGTATAGTACTTCCAGGATCAAAAAATGAGAATAAATTCTCTGACTAAGGCACTCCAATTTTTATTTAGTATTCATAATTACTTACCCATCAAGTAATCATGGTATTAAGAATATTATATTATCACAATGCATATCATAACATCACTATTCCTGGTCATTGTATGGTAATTTTCAGACAATGCTCATTTTGTGGGCCTGGTGGCGGCCATCTTGAAATTGAGGCCTTTCTTGTCACCAAAAACTGGGTAAACATTTATGTTCTAAGTACTTCTGATACTATTGTAAACCACTGAAAAATCTGTTTTTGAATGCTTTGGAAGGGTCAAGTCATCAATGCATCCGATTGCTAATATTATTCTTTTCACATCAACCATGACTAAGCATAGCCTTAAAAGGTGGCAGGGATGTTTTAATGTTAATGACAGCATGTATGGTAGTCACCTCGAGTCAAAGAATGTTTCTAGTCATAAATACTTGCAATGAATGTCATCTTTACACCATTTTTGAAAATCTACACACTAGTTCCTGTCAGAATTTCTAGAATATTTGATACATTTTAGTCATTTATCTCCTAGAAAGTAGTCTAAACATGTTTTTATGAACCTATTGACCCTTCCAATCAATTCCCCATGCTAGAATTATATGGAAAAGTGGTCTCACATGTCTTTGTACCATGTCTGGTTCAAAAGTTATGTGAATAGTCAAATGTCAGAATTGTATAAATCGCTATTGCACACTTTCCAAGATGAGCCCTGAAAAACACCCATGGGACAATTTGCCGCAATGCTAACATTTCTTATTGTAAATTAGACATATGGAGGAGTCTAAAAAAATAGGTTTCGACAACAAGTACAGGGGGTGCGCGTGACCCCCCTCTGGTGACTAGACTACTTGCACGGGTGAGGTCTAAATGCAGTTTTACATATTTTTTTTAGTGCTCTGGAGTGCTGTGCGATGGGGGGTGTCCCAGGTGGGCTTTAACTTTGGCACTTCAAAGGGGCATCAGGGCCTGCCAGACATTGGAAAGGTAATTATTGGAAACAAACAAACCCACAAATAAAGCAATATATAAACAATGGTGATGAATAAATAAACACATCAATGACTA
>NC_085876.1:4549363-4559363 GCF_034702125.1 Engraulis encrasicolus
ATGTTTGGGTGCCATTATGAATTTTTGATACGTTTTTTGGAAAAAATAATGTGCAAAAATGTATTTTGTAAACAAATGTGCAATAAATCTCATTATATAATGCAGAAATGGATTCCCTGACCATGAAAACATATGAGTAGACACCAGAAATACATCTGTACTCCTTTCACAACAGGAGATATGACGTATTGTAGTGTATGGGACTGTCCGGCGGCCATATTGGATTTGGAATATGAAAAAAAACGGCAAAAAAAAATTCAGGCAAGAAATATATTTTCCTCACCATAAATCACCAAACTAAAGACAAGGGGCAACCAACAGCTTTTCAGAAATGCATACAACAGCCAAAAATCTATGCCGGGTCAATTTTGACCCTGAACACCACAGATGTAACTTTTTTTTTTTTTGGTACTTTAAAATTTACTAAAATGATAAAACATATTTTTTGTGTGTTGCAATGATTGTGACTGAGGATTAGATGAAGCCTTATTCCAAGAAAATAAAGGAAAGTGTGTTTTTTTCACACTAAAACTTGAAAACGGGTCAAAAATGACCCGAACACAACATAAGGGTTAATAATTATTCATTAAATTACACTTAGCTGCCACTTTTTTATCCAACAGACCTATAGGTGACAGTCCTGGGAGCAATATGTGGTTCGGTGCCTTGCTCAAGGGCACTTAAGTCAGGAATTGAGGTGTAGGGAGAGGTAAGGGTGGGTTTCAAGCCTGCAACTCAGTGATCTTCAGTCCAACTCCCTACCCATTACACCACGGCTGTGAACAAGTTTTCATGTTTTTTTGGGTGACCATGAAACCCACAATGTACAATGTCTTTTAGAGCATGGTTTGTGACTATGGTTAAACCATAGACACATACATGCTGAAAAAAACATGAAAACTATTCATAAACATGATCCATGGTTAGTCAGGAACCACGGTTTTCATGGTTACCCCCAAAAAACATGAATAAGTCCTAGCAATTCTATGGTTGGTTCAGAGTACTTAGAGAAACCATGGTTACTACAGTAAAACCATGGTTACTACAGTAAAACCATGGTCGATTTTCGTAAGGGTAGTTCAGGGGGAAAAATCAGAACTCCTCAAGCTCTCTGCAGTCTACAAATTAGAACACTTGATCAAAGTTTTCATGGTAATGTATTCTGCCTATTGAGCCTATGTCCAAATTATGTGTGTAAATGAAGGAATGCTTAGCTCTGTCCACACCAAACCCATCCCTAATCCTAACCTGTCATGTGGCACAGTATAACGTGTGGAACTGACAAAATGCATTGACAAAGACGATTAAAATTGCAGTATCATAGTTATTGGAATTAAACAAACAAACAAAAAAACTAAAAAGAAAAAAGAAAACAAAACAAGATTCTAGAACAATGGCTCGTTTCACAAGTCAGTTGTGCATTCTATGCATTCATGTTTCTCTCATACAGGTTTCACTATGTGCAACAGCCTCATGCTTATGGGTTGAATAGCCCGTTTTTATTTATTTATTTATTTTGTTAAATGCAAACTGATGCAAATGAAGCACCTCTCAAGATTCATTCAGAGCATAAAAAAACAGATTATGAGCAAATAGTTTTCAGTTCATCATTCTGAATACCTGAAATCATCACTAGCCAAACAATCTTGTTTTCCTCCCAAAAGAAAATTGTCAGATGATGTGCAGTTATGACACTAAGCAACATAATTCAACTCCTGGCCCCCCACAAATTTATGCAGACATGCTCTCTCTCTCTCTCTCTCTCTCTCTCTCTCTCTCTCTCTCTCACACACACACACACACACACACACACACACACACACACACACACACACACACACACACACACACACACACACGCGCATGTGCGCGCATGCACACACACACACACACACACACACACACACACACACACACACACACACACACACACACACACACACACACACACACACACACACACACACACACACACACAAAGGGTCAGGAGGACTGCCATTCTCTCTCCCAGCATGGTGTCTGCGGCTGTGGCTGCTGTTGTGTGCTGTCATTAGGGGCATTTTAACAAATGTTAGAGTGTTAATCTCCCCCACGCGCCCCCCTGTTATTACACTGTTATTGTGTTATGACATGATCCCTCCATCTTGCAGAGCCATTAGCATCCTAATGGGAGAGGCCCACACTCTCTCCTTCCATCTTCTCCTCCTCTGCCACCTCTTCCTCTCCTCCTCTCTCATTCTGCTACTTTCTCCAACCTCCGCCACTCCTACCTCCCTCTACCACGGGTTAGAATGATGGAGAAAGACAGAGAGGCCCAGTCACCCACTCTCCTCTTCTATCACTTCTTCCTCTCCTCCTCTTCCCTTCTCCTCCTCTTTCCTGTCCTTCGGTCTCCTTCTATCACCTCCTCCACCCTCCTCCTCTCTGCTACTTCCTCTCTCAGGTGTGAGAGATGGAAAGACAGACCTATGGTCCTTCCTCTTGTCTTTCATCTTCCACCACTTTGTCTTCTCCATTGTTTTCTCCTTTTCCTCGTAGGTTAAAGAGTTTGACAGAGAGTGAGAGAAACTCCCTCCTCTCTTCACACTCCCAGGTCAGCCCAACAGATGAAGAGAGTCGCCTATCCAGACAAAGGATTATATACTACTGTATTTGTTCTTCCACTTCCTCCTTCCACAGGTTAGAATGATGGAGAAAGACAGAGAGCCACTCTCCTTCCTCCTCTGCTATTCGTCCTCCCCTGTCCTCCACTCCGACCTCCCACTAACACAGGCTAGAGCGATGGAGAGAGACAGACACACTCCCTCCTCTGTCAATTACTTTACCATACTCACATGATAACCTACTATAATACCTCACACTCCACGCACAGTAACTGGCTGACGGATCCCCCGCAACCGTCAAATTTGAAACTTCTTTTGGCGGAGACATCATAGCTGTCCGACCATGCAAGTCAATGGCATCTCTCATCGATGAAGACCAGTCTGAATGCTGCTTAACCCACTCTCCTTCTTCTCTGCCACTTTCCTCCAACCTCCTCCACTCCTTCCTCCCAATACAGCTGGTTAGCCTTTGTCCCCACCCATCCATGCATCCATCAATCTCTCTCTCTCTCTGTGGCCCGGGCACTTTTTGCTTAAAGAGGCCCCTCATAATTAGCGGTACAGAAATGACTCACAGGTGGGCTCTGCACCCGCGTGGGCCCCTATTTTCAGAAATGTTTTTTAAAAAATAAATTTCTGAAAATAGGTGCCCAAGAGGGTGCAAGACCCACCGGGAAATGCCCGCTATGCCAGATGGCCAGTCCAGCCCTGCTCTTACATCAATGTTGCCTTTCTCCCATTCAAAGTCTTGATTGCCAATAAGAAAATGAGCTTTGATTTATGTTCTTGCAATATATTGAATATGGAGGTCACAGGAAAGGATGGGATGACAAAGCTTGAATTGCACCCCATATCACCTTATTCCACTTCCTCTGGTATTGGTTTGGTAGAAGCTGACAACAATGTATCCATCTATAATCCTCTATCCATTTATCAATCTAATCAATCCATGAAGTCCTACATACGTACGTCTATGTACTGTATCTATAGGTCAATATGTGTGTATCGTTTGCATGTAAGCTCTTCAATGTACTGTACTGTACTGTGCTTTGGACTGTAAGCTCTTCAATGTACTGTACTGTACTGTGCTTTGGACTGTAAGCTCTTCAATGTACTGTACTGTACTGTGCTTTGGACTGTGCTTCATAATCTGTGTCAATCCATTAGTTTATCTCCATGGCTGATGTGAGCGAGCGGTGTTCTGCCCCCCTTGTCCTCTAGCACAACACCTTTGTGATAACAGGAAAAGACCTTGTGACCCACTACAATCGCTCTGCTGTGGGTGTGTATTAGCATATTACAATGGGGCACTGTATTAGAATCCTGTAATAATGCAGAGATATGCGATCTCGACCAGCATTGGGTCTCCAGTCCGCCTGAGCTTCGGAGTCCCTCACACCTCATTAGCCGATGTAATATGACGATAGTGGGCTCCAATTGTGTGTGTGTGTGTGTGTGTGTGTGTGTGTGTGTGTGTGTGTGTGTGTGTGTGTGTGTGTGTGTGTGTGTGTGTGTGTGTGTGTGTGTGTCCGGTGCACGCACACCCCAGAGGTGAGAATCAAAATATGAGCCCTTAAGAACTATTGACAAATTAATGCTAAACTTTGCCACAAACACATGCATGCATGCATGGCCTAGAGTGAAAATTAAGAATCATTCTGTGTGTGTGTGTGTGTGTGTGTGTGTGCGTGTGCATTTGCGTGTGGGTGTGGGTGTGCGTGTGGGTGCATGCGCGCGCACATGCATGCATGCATGCATGTTTGGATGGATGGATTTACAGGCTATCCAGTCCTAGTCCTAGGGGCCCACATGCCCCAACCCTGCAGACAGGGCTGGACTGAGAGAAAAAAATAGGCCAGGCATTTTCAGGCAAGGCCGGTCCACTAGGCATTCAGAGAGTCAATGAAGCCTGTGTCATTTTTTTAGATATCTAATATCAGCTATTTACAACACAACAGCCAAAATGTTTTATACATATCAGATTGTTACAGACAGGCCCGCTATAGCGGTATGAACACTGATGCCATTGCAGGGAGGGGCAGGCCAAAATCGTCATCAGTCCCTATGCCCTATGGCCAGGCTGATGATTTCCAGCCCAAAAAATGCTAAGAACCCGACTAGAAGCACAAAATCCCGCCCAATTCTGGTGATTTCTATGGCAAAAATAGGTCGGTTTTTTCTGCTAAATGCCATTTTTACCCGCACACAGCCATCCTAAGCAGCCAAATTGGGCGGGAAACAGCCCAATCTGGCAACACTGCCTGAAGCCTACAGTACAGGACCATACCCACTGAAGATACCTCATGTACCATACTACACCAGGTTACTGCATACAGTACCTATGCTAGAGTCCAGGTAAAGTGAACAGCACAGTCAGGGGTAAGCAGTTGGGTGTCAGGATTGTAGCCCAAGGATTGACGGTTTGGTTCCCAATCCACCAAATTGGTTAGGTAAGATTAGATCAGATTAGATAAAACTTTGTTGTCTGTAACAAATGTAACAGAAAATTGTCTTTGGCGTGGCTACAGTCATTCTCACAGACATTAAACTAGACTTGACAAAACCAGATATAACAAGACTTATGCTTAAAGTGGAAATGAAGCAGTGACCTAATATAGGGGTCTATAACACCAGTAAGATAAGCCAGCAAATATATATTTTTTTGAAGTCTGAAATTTAAGCCGTTAATAAAAAAAATAAAGCACAAATACGTAACGTTTCTGTTAACGTTTCCAGCCAACAGCGGGTGACGTCACGCGAATGGTAGTCTCCTATTCTAATGCTGTTACGATAGTAGTGAATTAAACATTATGGGACTTGCGTGGCTGATTATGAGCTTATTTGCTTAACCCAAATGAAGCAAGAATACGTGTTTGGGTGGGACAGAACAAATATGAGGCATGAAGGCAGACAAGACATCCCATCACATGAACCACAGGTAAAAAAGCAGCTTTTTTTTGCTAAGGTGACAAGTCGCTAACACATTTTGGTATGAGCCAACATGATGACTATTCATAATCGTGCGATGTTGTGCAATGTTGCAGTTCCCTACCTTCATCTTCCGATGATTTCGCCAACATTTTCCAAGCACCTGAATTAGGCTACTTTGACATCTCCGTGCCCACGTTTATCGGTGTTATCCAGTCAACAATAATCCAAGGCAACAACGCTATTCCAGCCAGTTTGAGGATGCATCCGCGACTTCAATAACATAATAGTTTACTACAATAGATGCAGCTACTTTAAGCATGCCATAACTTAATGTAGGCCATGATAGTTTAACGTGTCATTTCCCGTGGCATCAACTTCAAATCCCCAAAGCCCCTCCAACTCCGAGAGCGAGACGAGAGAGGGGATGGGATAGCCACACACACGGGCTGCGTCCCTTCCCTTCACAAAGCTTTCCAAACTTCCGCCAATTTTGCAAGTTATTTTCTATTACTGAATTGAACCACATAGCCAACTTAAAGACATGGGCTTTCAGATTAGCGTCCAACAATGCAGGAAAAAGACGTTATTGGTGACGGTCTGTCACTACAAACCTATGAGATCGAGCAGCCCCAGTCCTGACTCCTGTCCTATGGTGGATGCAATGGGTGGATGGCTGCAGCTATCCCACCATGCTCGTAGCAAAGGCTTTTTGACACAAAGTGATAATGACACTTGGCATTTCTCTTTCATCTGATAGTAGGTATATAACATAGAAAACCCAGGGACAATGTAAAATAAACCCCTCGTCCTTCTTCAATTTTACTGCCACGATTAGAGTCAGTTAGCGCTGTAGTTAGCACACGCTAACGTTAAGTGAATGGAAGGCTACATTAGCCACCAAGTTCTACCATTCGCGTTACGTAGGCGGCGAACATGGCTGCGCCCTTGTGGCGAAACTCGGTAACAACATGTCATTTTTCAGCAAAACTACTTAAAAGTGCAGTTCAACGAACATCCATTCGTTTATGAAAATAAATAAGCCGCCAAAAAATGATAATAGTTGTCAGTGCTTCATTTCCACTTTAAAGGGACACTCCACCCATTTTGTATTAGGCTTTCCATTGATAGACACCCAGTCATACTTTTGAATGGTCTTTCAAAAATCTCTCAATTCCCCCTGAGATGGGAGAAATCCACATTCATCTCTTAACACTTCCTCTGTCAATGATGTAAAAATGGTCATTTTGCATCATCGACATAGGAAGTGTAAGAGAGGTGGATTTCTGTTGAGACTACAAGCCTTTTTCCCACCTTTTCAACCCCGCCCATAGGGGGTTGGACCTAATGCTCTAACAGACCTATCACAGATCAGTGTCCCAGTGCTTTTGAAATCACTGGCATTGAGGCACCAGTAAGCAGTGTTGCCAGATTGGGCTGTTTCCCACCCAATTGGGCTGCTTGGGATGGCCGTCTGCGGGTAAAAATGGCATTTTACAGGAAAACTCGCCCAATCTTTCCCATCGACATCAATAGAATTGGGCGGGATTTAGTGCTTCCAGGCGGGTTTTGAGCATTTTTTGGGCTGGAAATCATCAGCCTCATCTGGCAACACTGCCAGTAAGTCACTGGCATAGCTGGTGTTGGGGGGTGGGGTCAATTACCTGCAATGAGATCAGACCAATTTAGCCAAACCAAGTAGGATCACCTGTGAATGTCAAGTCTTGAAATGTGTGTCTCTCTCTTGCTATCATTTGACTCTGAAGAAGGTGTAGCAACACAGAAACGTTGGTTGCGTGTGTGCACAAAATAAAGTCTTGAAAACTAAGCTGCAGTGTGCTCCAGCTTCTCCTTTCCAGTGATGTCTGTCCCACTGTGATGCACCTGCAAGCAGGGTTGCCAGATGAAGCTGATAATTTCCAGCCCAAAAAATGCTCAAAACCAGCCTAGAAGCTCCAAATCCCGCCCAATTCTATTGATTTCTATGGGCAAAATTGGGCGGGTTTTTCCGCAAAATGCCATTGTTACCCGCAGACGACCATCCTAAGCAGCACAATTGGGCGGGAAACAGCCAAATCTGGCAACACTGCCTGCAAGCTGAGGGAGGGATGATGCATAGAGTCCCAAATAACTGGGTGTGGCCTGTGGAACTTGAGCATTGCAGTGCATTATGGGGATTGTTGTCACAAATCCACAAGCACTAAAAAGTCATTTTCTGCCTTTTCTTGGCCAAGAAGGCACCAAATTAGAAATGTATGTTACTATTCTACTATACATATGACAAACTTTTAGTAACATGTTCATGTCTCCACCGGTGGAATGCCCCTTTAAGACTGCTTAGTGTTATCACTCCACGTTGGTAATAGCTTCAAGTTATGCGGGTTGTATGTAATGTATGTATGTATGTATGCATGTATGTCTATATACTGTATAAGCCAGTGTCCTTTGCTCTTGTCAATTGTGCAATAGTCTTGTGATGTGATGTTATGTGTATGCCCTGTCTTAAACGAGTCTTGCTCAGGGATGCAAAACGAATTTCAGTGTTAACTGACAATAAAGTATTATCGTATCGTATCGTATCGTATCGTATCATAAGACAACACTTTTGTTCAGTAGGACTACATCTGAGGAGATGAAGGATTTCTTACATCTCTTTTTGTGTGCTAATGAAACATTTAAGCGTCTCTGTGATCAGGTCAACTTTCCTGATCACTGCACCAATGTACAGCCCAGATAGGGAGGTTTGAGGGGGCGGGATTAACCTGTGCTCTCCATAACCTGAGCAGGGTACCGTCCCACCACACTCTCTACCTCTCTCCACCTTGGCCCCCCAAAAGATCTGATATAATTGACTGGTTTTCATTCTAACATAATGTAACATTGAGGCTGTAATAATGCGGAGAGATATGCAATCTCGGCCTGCCTCTGCGTCCAGTCTCGTCTAGTGCTCAGCTACTGAGTCTCTTTATCGCACCTCATTAGCTGATTCAATATTGCGATAGTGAGCTGCAATTATGCTGTTACCAATGGGGACAGGGCTATTTGTCTGTCTTGTGCCCAGATCTACTGGCCTGAGATGTTATTAACGGATGCCATTAAGACTGTATTGCATTGTGTTTGGCCCACTCTCTTGTGCAGAGCAAATTATTATTGGGCAAATTAGCTACAGTACAGGGGACGTTTGTTCAGTGGTGGGAGAGGTCTTCCTCAAGGGCGCGCCAGCAGTAGATGAGGTCACATTAAAAACTGATGTCCTTCACTCCCCCATCTCTCCGTTTTTATTACACTTATGCTCAGATTTTTTTTTCATTTTTTTACTGGAATTGATCTTGCTAACCCTGCAATTCCTGCAAAGACTAGCTCCCCAAACATTAGGTTACCTCTGCCCCCAGGCGGATTGAACAGGCAGCTAGCAAAAGTGCCCACACTAACTTTGATGTCATATAATTTCTTAACGACTTAAGCTATGACTATGAAACTTGGTGACTTTTCCTAAAATTTAGTTGGCTACGATTTAAAACCAAAAGATTCGGTTAATCTTTTTTGCTGTTGCCATGGCAACGGTTTTCTGACAGGTAGGTCCGACCAAAAATCACTGTACTGAAGTCTAATCAGTGTTCCTTCCTTATCACATACTACTTATTGTTGACACATATAAATACCTAGGATTTCACCTTAATAAAAAATTAGACTGGACTGACAACACTCAGGCTCTCTACAAAAAAGGTCAGAGCAGACTCCATCTGCTGCGGAGACTGAGCTCCTTTGGGGTTCAACAAACCCTACTGAGGACCTTTTACGACTCTGTGGTCTCTTCTGTTGTGTTCTATGGAGTGGTGTGCTGGGGCAGCAGCATCACAGCAGCCGAAGCAAAGAGACTCAATAAACTGGTGAGGAAGGCTGGCTCTGTTCTGGGCAGCAGCCTTGACACTGTGGAAGTGGTGGGGGACAGGAGAATGATGTCAAAATTGTCATCAATTCTGGGCAACACCAACCACCCCCTGCACGGAACAGTGGCAGCCCTGCTGAGCCCACTGAGCAGTAGACTTCTCCACCCAAACTGCAGAACAGAGAGGTACCGCAGGGCCTTACTTCCCGCTACAGTGAGACTGTATAACAACACCAAGTCCCTGCAGTAGCTATAATGATGATGATGATGGTGGTGGTGGTGGTAGGGATGGTATTGCTGATTGATGACTAATGATGACAATGCTAAGCTGCTGTGACTCCCTTTTTCTTTTTTTTTTTTTTTTTTTTTTTTTAATTTTTTAACTTTTTAACCTTTTAACCTATTTATTATTTCTAGCCCCCCTCTTCCTCTTATGATGCTGCTAATGCACTTTTACCAATGCACGTTTTACTAATGTACTTGTTTTTAACAGAAATATCTCCTTTTTCTATAACATCTCTATTTCTATCTATTTTATATACTTTTTAATCCTCCTGGTCCCGTGTCTGTATGTGTGCCG
>NC_085876.1:4564363-4589363 GCF_034702125.1 Engraulis encrasicolus
GACATTACACAGGTGACAAGTTAGATAATTTTACCTGGTTTCATTTCACTACATTAGTCAAAGGGGTCTGACCAGGCAGGGTGCCAGACTGATTTTTCATTAATGTAGCAGTCAGTCTGAGAGCACCTCCATGTGAAGAATAGTTCTAGGTCTGTGGCGTGCACCTGCAAAATTCCTCATTTGTTGTTTATGTTGTAGGGTGAATTACTTGGTGGTATTTATGTTGAAACATTACTTCATATAATTCATCATATTCATTTTGCGCGAGTTACCCGCAAGGTTATAGTTTTAGAGCTTTAGATCAGGCCATTTCATATTTGTCTCTAAAGCTGTGGAGGCCAATTTAATGTCATTTTTCTTAGGAGCAATTTTCTGTCATTTCAGATGCTATGTCAGGCACCAACATGAATCTGCCAGACCACCAGTACCATATGTAAGTACACACACTCCCAGTATAAGAAAGCAAAATTACACCAAAAAACATACTGTGCAGCTTTAGTCTGTTAATGTGACACTATTAGCAGTCAAGTAGACCTACCTAGATTATGCTAATGCTATGATATTTATGTTTCAGATAAGCACATTTCACTTTGGGAACCCAGAGCCTGAGCTAGGAGGTACTGTGCATTGCCTTGTTGAGGTGATCTTTGGTAACTTTTCAAATACTACCTGTCACGGACAGAAGAGGACCCAAGAGCGCAAGTTCAAATTCAGAGTTCTTTATTAAAGGTTTCAGGGGGGAAGAGGAGTGAGATGATCGTGGGGTCTTGGGATGTTCCGGTTCCAGGGGTGCTAGGAGTGCCAGGGGTGTCAGGGGTTCCAGGGGTGCTTGGGGGCTCTGGGGTATTTCAGGGTCCTGTGGGTTACCTGGGGCTCCGGGGGTCACCAAGTGTCCGGGGGTTTCCAGTCCAAAGTGCCTAGTGTGTGTGTCCCCCAGTGGTCGAGCGGCGTGTCGGGCTGAGGGTGGTGAAGCGTCTGGGCTTGCTCATCTGGTGGTCGGAGAACTGGGGGAACACACACACAACAGCAATATGAACAGCAGGCAGAAGTACAGACCAGGGCTAGGCAATAATCGTGGTGAGAGACAGAAGGCAGAATCGAGTTACCGGAGGGGCTGAAGATCAGAGAGTAGTCGAGGTCCAGAAGGCAGGTCGGGATAGTCGGGGCAGTAGAACAGGGAGGCAGTCAAGAGGATCGGAATCAGACAGGAGTCAGAGCGTAGACAGGCAGGTTACAGGTCCAGGTTTGAAGACGATCTGACAGGGCTTGGCTGAAAAACAGGGCTTGATATACTGGGAGAGGTTAGTGGGGAAATGCAGTGCAGCTGGCAGAGTAATTAGAACAGAGTGAGGCAAGGTGAGGATGGTGAGTGGGAAATGCAGTGCAGCTGGCCAGGTAACAAGAGCAGAGCAGGGCGGAGCCAGGTGGAGCTCGTTAGGCAGAGTAGGGAGAGAGTGAGCAGAGTGGCAGAGAATTGAATGCAATTAAGGTTGCTACCAGGGAGAGAGAGTGCTCATGACAGGACCCCCCCTCCAAGGGACGGCCCCAGAAGTCCCAAGAATAACATCATGCCGGGAGGGTGGAGGGGAGCAGGCGGCGGGTCAGAACTCCTCCGAGCGGTCCGAGTGAATATCCTCATCCTCAGAAGGAGCTGGAGGGCCACGGTCGGGAGACAGGACAGGCACTGAGACAGGAGCAGGGTCAGGCACAGGACAGGAAGCAGGGCGGGCAGGACGGCTAGGGACCCCTCTTGGACGGCCCCTACGGATTGCAGGCTGATCAGGATGTAGTCGGTGGAAGTCAGTGATGAGGGTCCGGTCCACTATCCTCCTGGCCGGGATCCAGGTCCTCTCCTCTGGACCATATCCCTCCCAGTCAACGAGGTACTGGAGACCCCTACCCCTTCGCCTAGAGCGGAGCAGCCGCCGGACGGTGAAGACAGGACCACCATCTACGAGGCACGGAGGAGGTGGCGCCGGAGCTGCAGGGACCAGGGGACTTTCATGGACCGGCTTGACCTTGGAGACGTGGAAGGTGGGGTGGACCCGCATGGAAGCGGGCAACTGAAGTCGGACCGCCGTTGGACTGATGACTTTCTGCACAGGAAAAGGACCAATGAAGCGAGGGGCCAGCTTTCGTGATTCAACCCGCAGCGGCAGATCCCGGGCAGACAGCCAGACCTTCTGACCAACCCGGTAAGCAGGTGCTGGGGTCCTCCGTCGGTTGGCACCGACGGCGTAGCTGGTTCCAGACTTCAGGAGCACAGTGCGAGCCTGGGCCCAAGTGCGGCGGCAGCGGCGGGCATACGCAAGAGCAGACGGACAGGTGGCATCCGCTTCCTGGCTGGCAAACAGTGGAGGTTGATACCCGTAGACACACTGAAAGGGGGAGAGCCCGGTGGAGGAACTGGTGAGTGAATTATGGGCATATTCCACCCAGAGCAGGTGTTGAGCCCAGGCCCGGGGATTTTGGGAGGCCACACACCTCAGTGCCTTCTCCAGCTCCTGGTTCATGCGTTCAGTCTGGCCGTTTGACTGCGGGTGGAATCCAGACGATAGGCTGGCGGTGGCCCCAAGGAGATGACAGAACTCCTTCCAAAAGGTTGCTGAGAATTGCGGGCCCCGGTCTGACACTATATCCTGGGGTAGGCCATGGATACGAAACACATGTTCCAGGACCACCTGGGCGGTCTCCTTAGCAGAGGGTAGTTTGGGAAGGGGCACGAAGTGGGTCATCTTACTAAAGCGGTCAACAATGGTAAGGATGACTGTGTGTCCGTCAGAGGGCGGAAGGCCCGTAACAAAGTCCAGCGAAACGTGGGACCAGGGCCTCTTGGGTATGAGTAGGGGTTGCAGCAACCCAGCAGGAGGCTGGTTGGGGGTCTTGTTTCGGTTACAAGTGGGACAAGCTCGGATGAATTCTCTGACATCCCGTCTCATCCGCCGCCACCAGAACCGCTGGCGGACCAGATGAAGGGTGCGAGTGATGCCGGGATGACAGGCCAGACGGGATTCGTGCCCCCACTGAATCACAGGTGACCTGAGATTTGCTGGAACAAACAGACGGTTGGGGGCGCTGGTGCTTGGGCCTGGCTGGTCCCGAAGAGCCTCCATGACCTGCTTCTCGATCTCCCAGGTGAGGGCCGCTACGACAAAGTGGCTGGGAAGAATGGGGGCTGTCATGGCGGTGGTCTCGTCCTTCTGAAACATCCGGGAAAGAGCATCAGGTTTGATGTTGCGAGATCCCGGGCGGTAGGAGAGCGTGAAATTGAAGCGCGTAAAGAACAGAGACCACCGCTGTTGACGGGAGTTCAGCCTCCTGGCTGTTTGGATATACTCCAGGTTTTTGTGGTCTGTCCACACTACGAATGGTTCCTTTGACCCCTCTAACCAGTGCCGCCATTCTTCAAGGGCGAGCTTGACAGCCAACAGCTCGCGGTTCCCAATGTCGTAGTTGCATTCGGCAGGGGTTAGCCGACGGGAGTAGAAGGCACAGGGGTGCATCTTGCCATCCTCAGCTGCTCTTTGAGAAAGCACTGCACCCACTCCCACGTCCGAAGCATCTACCTCCACCACAAACTGCCTTGCTGCATCTGGCATCTGGAGGATGGGAGCAGAAGTGAAACATGTCTTGAGGATATTGAAGGCCTTATCAGCAGCTGATGTCCATTGGTACGGTTGTTTAGTGCTGGTTAGCGCAGTGAGGGGTGCAGCCACTGTGCTATAGTTTCTGATGAATCTCCTATAAAAGTTGGCAAAGCCCAGGAACTGTTGCAACTTTTTCCCGAGACTCAGGAACTGGCCAGGAAGTGACAGCCGACACCTTCGTGAGATCCATCTGAATGCTGCCCTCGGTCACCACATACCCCAGGAATGAAACGGTTTTGGCATGGAACTCGCACTTCTCTGCCTTCACGAAAAGAGAGTTCTCCAGCAGGCGGCGCAGGACCAACTGGACGTGGTGCGTGTGTTCTGACAGAGTCTTTGAGAATATTAAAATATCGTCAAGGTACACAAATACGAACGTATTTAGCATGTCCCTCAGGATATCATTCACTAGGGCTTGAAAAACTGCTGGGGCATTGGTGAGGCCGAAGGGCATGACGAGATATTCATAGTGGCCGGTTGGTGTGTTGAACGCTGTCTTCCATTCGTCTCCCTCCCTCATCCGCACCAGATGGTAGGCATTGCGAAGGTCCAGCTTTGTGAATACAGTGGCTCCCTGCAGCAGTTCGAAGGCAGACGAAAGTAAGGGCAGTGGGTAGCGATTCTTAACCGTGATGTCGTTCAGACCCCGGTAATCTATGCATGGACGAAGAGAACCGTCCTTCTTGCCGACAAAGAAGAATCCCGCTCCTGCGGGGGAAGATGACGGTCTAATTATCCCGGCGGCAAGAGAGTCATTAATGTAGTCCTCCATGGCCTTTCTTTCCGGGGCTGACAGTGAATACAGACGACCCTTGGGAGGTGCTGTGCCAGGCAGGAGATCAATCGTGCAGTCATAGGGTCTGTGTGGGGGTAGAGATGTCGCCTTGGATTTGTTGAACACCTCTTTCAGGCTGTGGTAACAGGCCGGAACATTGGATATGTCGGGGGTAGCGCTAGGTCTTTCCCGGTGAACGGGCAGGGTGGCCCCCCTTAAACAGGTCTGGTGACAACTCCTTCCCCACTCACGGACTGTTCCTGTCTCCCAGTCGATGTGGGGGTTGTGCTGACGGAGCCACGGGTATCCAAGAATGAGTGGTTGGCCAGGTGAGTGTAGGAGGTGAAACTGGATGGACTCCTGGTGGTTTCCTGACAGCAGGATTGTCACAGGGGTGGAGATATGAGTGACAGTGCCAAGATGATGCCCATCCAGGGCTCGTGCAGGAATGGGTTGTGTCAGTTGATGATGGTTCACGCCCAGTTGCCGTGCAAGCTCAGGGTCCATGATGTTTGCTTCGGCTCCGGAATCCACAAGGGCGGCCAATGTATGAGTCTTGTCAGAAAGCTGAAGGCGGAGATGAAGCAGGGTTTTTCGGATGGAGGGAGACTGAAGATTTGTTGAGCTCACCCGGATCTCCCCTACACCTGGTGAGCTGCGGCTTTTCCCGGACAAGTGGCGACACGGTGACTTTCACCACCACAGTAGAGGCAAAGGTTGGAGCTTAGACGGCGCCGACGCTCCTCGGGAGTCAGAGAGGCACGGCCAATCTCCATGGGCTCAGGCTGATTGAGTCGGCTTTGGGACTTGACAGGCAGGGGCTGGACAGAGGCGGTATCGACCTGAGTGCGGATGGCAGGTTGACTGAGACGGCCCTTCTCCCTCCCCCGGGTCTGTATACGGCGGTCAATGCGGACGGCAAGGTCAATGGCGGCATCAAGCGTTGAGGGCGGGTCATGGGAAACAAGCGCGTCTTTGATATAGTCTGCCAGGCTATGGAGGAAGGCTTGCACCAGTGCCTCTGGGTTAAACGAGCTTTGACTGGCCAGGGTACGAAAGTCAATGGAGAAGTCTGCCACTGTCCGATTGCCCTGACGGATGGTGAGCAGAGCTTGTGACGCTTCGGCTGTTGGCGAGCCTAGGTCGAAGACCTTTAACATCTCCTCCTCAAAGGCACTGAAGGAGGCACAGGCTGGGGTTTGCCGGTCGAATTCCGCCGTTCCCCACAACCGAGCTCGACCGGTGAGATGTGTGATGACATACCCCACCTTGGCTCCCTCTGTTGAGAAAGTCCTGGGCTGTAGTGCAAACTGGATTCGGCAGCTGCTCAAGAATGGTCTTACTTGCTTCTGGTTGCCATCAAAACGTTCCGGGTTCCCAATCTTGGGTTCAGGAGTGTGGGGATCTGGTGGCAGCACTGCCGGGCCTGCAGTATTGGGACCTCCAGCGGAGGGATGAAGGAGTGTCGGTGGTACAGGAACAGAAGGACCAGGGGGGGTGCAGGTGGAGTAGCCGGGTTTGAGAGTAGTTGCAGGGCTTGGGCTAGCTGTTGTTGCTGCAGTTGGAACTGTTGCTGTTGTAGCTGAAACTGTTGCTGCTGCTGCTGAAGCTGTTGCTGTTGCTGCTGGATCTGTTGTTGCTGCTGGTTGAATTGCTGTTGTTGTTGGTTGCCTAGCTGGAGAAGGGAAGCGATGTCGCCAGCCATCCGATTTATGTCTCCCTCAGAGCGTTCCAGTCGCTGTAGGGCAGTCATCTCTGGCTCTTCTTCCATCGTGGTCAGGGAGTGCGCTGGGTCCATGATGGTCAGATCGTTCTGTCACGGACAGAAGAGGACCCAAGAGCGCAAGTTCAAATTCAGAGTTCTTTATTAAAGGTTTCAGGGGGGAAGAGGAGTGAGATGATCGTGGGGTCTTGGGATGTTCCGGTTCCAGGGGTGCTAGGAGTGCCAGGGGTGTCAGGGGTTCCAGGGGTGCTTGGGGGCTCTGGGGTATTTCAGGGTCCTGTGGGTTACCTGGGGCTCCGGGGGTCACCAAGTGTCCGGGGGTTTCCAGTCCAAAGTGCCTAGTGTGTGTGTCCCCCAGTGGTCGAGCGGCGTGTCGGGCTGAGGGTGGTGAAGCGTCTGGGCTTGCTCATCTGGTGGTCGGAGAACTGGGGGAACACACACACAACAGCAATATGAACAGCAGGCAGAAGTACAGACCAGGGCTAGGCAATAATCGTGGTGAGAGACAGAAGGCAGAATCGAGTTACCGGAGGGGCTGAAGATCAGAGAGTAGTCGAGGTCCAGAAGGCAGGTCGGGATAGTCGGGGCAGTAGAACAGGGAGGCAGTCAAGAGGATCGGAATCAGACAGGAGTCAGAGCGTAGACAGGCAGGTTACAGGTCCAGGTTTGAAGACGATCTGACAGGGCTTGGCTGAAAAACAGGGCTTGATATACTGGGAGAGGTTAGTGGGGAAATGCAGTGCAGCTGGCAGAGTAATTAGAACAGAGTGAGGCAAGGTGAGGATGGTGAGTGGGAAATGCAGTGCAGCTGGCCAGGTAACAAGAGCAGAGCAGGGCGGAGCCAGGTGGAGCTCGTTAGGCAGAGTAGGGAGAGAGTGAGCAGAGTGGCAGAGAATTGAATGCAATTAAGGTTGCTACCAGGGAGAGAGAGTGCTCATGACAACTACCTTTACAATATGCTTCCTGATTCTAGACCTAAGACCCAATTCCTCTGTAAAGTTATTACTCTCACATGTTTGTATATAGTAAAAATACAAGACATGGATATTATATCCATGGCTGTAGCACACATGGCGAGTACCATTCAACGAAGTATACCTCATACAGTATGCTGACATTTTTACCCCAAAACCTACCACTAATGCAAGCTCAGGCACACCTGAGAAAGGCCACACCTGGATTAATAATAAATAATAATAATGCATTTTATTTAAAAGCGTCTTTCAAAACACTCAAGGACACTGTAAAGAGAGAGGTAAAATAAAACAAGACATAAAAAACAGATCGTAAACAAAAATAAACAGAAAGAAAAAATAAAACAAAATAAAACAAAACAGAGTTAAAGAATCATAAAGAATAGGCTAACTGAAACAGATGAGTTTTTAGTCTGGATTTGAACAGAGGTAAAGAGTCAATATTGCGGATGTCAGGGGGAAGTGCATTCCACAGCTGAGGAGCAGAGCAACTGAAAGCTCTATTCCCCATGGTGCTGAGACGGGCAGAGGGGACAGAGAGGAGAATGGAGGAAGAGGAACGGAGGGGGCAGGAGGGAATAGCAATGTGAATAAGATTAGATAGATAAGGAGGGGCAAGATTGTGGATAGCCTTGAAGGTGTGGAGAAGTATTTTAAAGTGAATTCTAAATTTGATAGGGAGCCAGTGGAGATGTTGCAGTGCAGGGGTAATATGGTGACAGGAAGGGGTTTTAGTTATGATGCAGGCAGCAGAGTTCTGGACCAGTTGGATCTTGTGGAGAGATTTGTGAGGGAGACCAAAGAGGAGAGAATTACAGTAATTACAGATTAGGACCTGAGTCATTGTCACTACTGGCATCTACACAAGTGAGTACAGCCCTCACATTTCTGGACCTTTGCAAGCGCATCATTTCATGGGACAACATTTTTAAAAATGCACTTGATAGAATAAAAAGTGGCTTAACAGTTAGGGAGTTGGTCTTTCAATCTGGGGATTGTAAATTGAAATCCCACCTGACCTCTCCCTACACCTCCATCCATGGTTGAAGTGCCCTTGGGCATGGCTCCAGGGACTGTAGTAACTGTACGTGTCTTTGTTTTACTCACTGGGCTACCATCACACAAGCTTGACACCATCTTATACAAATGTGTTTATCACAGGCCTGGTTCTGGCAATCCATAGCCTTCTGCTGTGTGTAGGGTGACCAGCTGTCCGGATTTCGGCCGGACAACCCCGCCCCTTAACTTTCTAACCTAGCGTCCTCGCGCGCACCCATTGCTTCGACTTGCCGAATCCCCACCTCCGTGGAGAAAACAGTGAAGTTGGCATTCTAAACTGTAGGCAGAAATCAGGGAACAGCGCTGCCATCTTACCTCGACTAACTCAGCTGCCAACAACAGTTTTAGGCCTACTTGTAAAACAATATTTTGGGGGGAAAGGATTTTCGCATGTCATTACCTCACTCCGATACAGGAGTCATCAGTAGGCTACCACTAACTTAATATTGTATCAGAGACGGCAGGTTAGACAAATCTATGTATTTTGGGTAGTCATGCATTCGTAGGCCTAATAGCCAACAATTAATTTGATTTACTTTACTCAAAGTTGGTCAGAAGTCTGTTTATCAGCGGTGTTTTAAGGGAGGCAAACCGCTTCTGTCAACCTTTTTTTTCATGCAGACGCTGGATAACCAACAACACGAGCTCAAAATACAGACAGCGCCCGTGCAGAAAGACGTTTCTTTGCCCTGTTTGTAAAGTTGTGATAACCCTCGTAACGTTGTAAAGGCATTTAGCGGACAAACTTTGTTGCACTATGCGTTGCCACCAGTGCAGGAAAAAATAGGAAACAGACAGACAATAATATATTTACCTTATTTAACTTTCATACAGTCAGAACAGTGAACTTCATATAGGGCTATTGCACGGAGATTTCCCCGACATAAGGCGACAGCAATACAGTTAATTCGCTGTACGAAGTCTGGGGTTATATCTGGAGTAACATGGCAGTCGCAGATATCGGAAACGCGACCGACTGTCAAGGTCTAGTTTGCGTCAATGACGTTGCCTCGCATCTCGAGGCCAAAAGCAAAAGGCTAGGAGGAAAGGAAAGACAAAGAGAGGGACACACGGATGTCGTGAACAGGTCGTAAAAACGGACCGATGGCCACCCTAGCTGTGTGGCCTCTGATGAGGCCAAGATAAACAAATGTAAACAGGTGATTTGTACAAAGAAAGTGCCATGCATGAAAAGCATAACACAGCAGCATGTGAAATGGGTCCGGTTCTCATGATCTTACGTGTATCATTGTTGCAGCTGAAGATGTATACAGTATGCTGTCGCCCACATAACCTACCCAGTGTTGCAAAACAAATCAGCCATAACGTTGACGTCACAGCGTCACGCACAACACGCTGATCCCTAGAAAACGCGCCCACATGCCTTTGTTCACAGTAGAACTGGGCAGTGCTAGCTACTGTTTGGACTGGAGATCAGAGATAATCTGTAGCCCTGCTTAACCGTGGGAAACGCTTCTGACGGCACCGCAGAGTTCAAGTCATGTCAAGTCAAGTCGGTTTTATTGTCAATTTCTTTACATGCGCTGGTCATACAAAGAATTGAAGTTATGTTTCTTACTTTCCCATGCAGACAGACATAGACTCTAGACTCTAGGTGTGGACATAGACAGTTAGGCATAGACAGTACACATACATTACACCTAGAGTACCTATACAATTCCCATACAGACATATAAAGTGCAAGACTGAATTACAATTATGTTGAAAAACAATGATTTTGACATTGAAAATGCACATTTTAAAATGTTGCCAGATGCACCAAAAAGTCGCTTAAGTTGCTAGATGAAGTTTTTAGTAGGGCTGGGCAGCGTTAATGTGCGCTAACTATTGGGGACATTATCGCGCAACAATTTTGTTTAACGCTTAATGCGACAGCAACAGCTGACAGAGGAAAAGACATCTGGGTCCAGAAAAGTAGGCAAAACAAAATAGGCCTACAGAAAGACATCAACTTCTGAATGGACTTTTTTCGATACACTGTTCAACAGCCCTTAATACACGACTCTCGAACGGCATGTTGCAGTAGAAAGTTCTACAGCCCTCATTGGGCGGCTCTCTCGAGCAGCATGCTCACCTCGGCAGCCCGCAAGCATAGAGGTTCCAGTATCTTTCCAGTAGACTTCCATGCCACACGGTTATAAAAAAGATTACAGGCCTAACACCTTGTTATGATGACCGTCCGTCAGCTGGCAATAATGCTACACGGACTAACATCAAAAAGCAGACCGTGAGTTAATAAAATTCCGCACGGACCACCAATTTTCATGGTTTGATTTCGCAGAGCCCATGTCCGTTTACCCAACATCGACGGCAACCCACATCGTCTGCGTTAAAGCTATTGTTTTGTCATGTCAACGTTATTGTTTTGAAACTTGTAATTGCTGTAAACAGACGACACTCTTTATTGTGACCATTAATTAAAGACCAGAACACTCAAGTGAAACCAGTACAATAAAAATGTTTCCCTCTCAGATTTAGAGAAGAAACAACAAATAAACAAACAACAACAAATCAAAACACGTCAAACTTTGTATCAAAAATGTCTGTCACAAGCTTGTTGTGGATCTGTTGAGTAAAGGTCTTAAACTCTCTCTCTCTCACACACACACACACACCAGGATAAACTGCGTTATGACCAGTCTCCTGAAACTTTTAACAAGCTCTCCAATTTTCTTGGTGCTGTATTTGGACCGAGCTATGAGCTTGCAGCATAACGGCTACATCAATAGCCATCTGTGTTACACTAGATCTTCATTAACTACTGGGTCTGGACTGTGTGTGAGAGTATGCGTGCGTATGTGCGCACCAGCCAGGGCCAGAACCCATCATTAAAACACATTTTGATATCTGTTGCTCTTTTCCAAGATATGAGCAAAGAGTAAAAACTGTGCACAAAAGGTTGTCAGTTTGTGTAACTGCTGATAATGTCAGAAATAGTTTTAAATGGCTCATATTGTGAATTTAAACAAATGACTGAATATCTGTGGAAGACTTTGGTCGCATATAACTACAGCCCCGAAACTCACCGTTGGCCATGCTGAACTAGCTACAAAATTCTAACAGGAGTGACATCGCGTCTGGCTGACTGGGAGGTCGCACAACGCTAGGAGAGGTACGTAGCATCTCGTCTTACTTCTAAGAAGAAAATATTCCATTTTTCTGTTCCTTTAAAGTGGATCAGTGTCACAAATCTGTATTGACCCGGTTAGTAGTCACGTCAGCACTGACTGCGCACGCAGTGTTGGCTCATACACCACACACAGACACAAACAGACAGTGCAGATGCTAAAGTGAGAAGACCTGCCGTCCTGAAGCTTGTACGGCTCTAAAAAATAGAGATCCAAAAAGTAGTCTTGTTAAGCTACTGCGAGAGGGAAGAAGCTGTTCCAAAATAGGAGATGTTTGTGGTTACAAGAACATGCGAGTGTGCCAAGTGTCCCCCAGGTAGGGGTCCAGGACAAGTTCAGGGCTCAGGAGGCTGAATTACATGCAGATTGTTAGATTACACACGTGATGGCCTGCTGCACTCTGCACAACATTTGCATTAACACTGTAGATGTGATACCACAGGATCCAGCTAAGTTTGAACGCCAGGCAACAGCATACATACAGTTGGTTTACCCGTTACAAACATTTGTGTTGTGAGGAGGGGCAAGATGGAGTGCTGCATGCATTTTGGTTTTGTTTCTTAGGAAGAAAACAGTGGTTACCCACGGACTACAAAGAACCCTCTAGAAGAACGGCAAGGCGACAATTTCTGCGGAGGAATGGTCGGAGATAAAGGAGATGGCAGCACATCTACAGGAACAGCTAGACGTGCTGTCACAGTGGGTAGACATGCTGCAGCGGCCTTCATGGTCTCCCATTACATGTTGGCGGTGCCAGCAGCCAAAATTATCCCCGCCCCCTTCCAGCAAGCCACCTGATCTAAGCTGATATGGGGCAAAGTCACCTGATGAAAGCCGACATGGCAGGAGGTCAGCTTTCCGGGGCCCATGTTTAAGTAAACATTCTAGATTAAAGGGACACTGTGCAGGAAATGGTCAAAAAAGGTACTGCAACTATGCTGCTCATTGAAACGGGGCTGCTTGATGGTGGTGGTAAGTATTCATGAAAAGGGTAACATTAGTGAATGGGTAGCATGAATTCTGAAAATAAACAACTAAAAATCTCACACAGTGTCCCTTAAAGGTTTCCACAAAGTGAAAAAGCTGCAGTTGGAGGACCGGGTGTGCCAAATAGGGGGGGCTGATCAATCGCACGCACCTTTGACGATAGAACACATTTACTGCTGGTCCCACATTTTTTCTGACATGGGATGTCATATTTTTCACCTTGACATTCATATATGCATGTATCCATACATCCTCCTACAACACCTACATGATTACATACAAAGCATTTTCTGAGCAAATTGTAGACACACAAATAATGTCCGTATTGTTCCCAGTCCCTGTTTAAAGAAAATCAAACATTTCCTGAAGGAACACAGACTTAAAACCATAATCTACATCAGTGGTTCCCAACCTATGGGTCGTGACCCGACCTATGGGTCCCCAAAGAACCTCGGGCTCTCTTGATTTTGAGGGGTTTCATTTTAATACCAATACATGATATAGCCCATGCTGCATAAATGGCAAAGTATTTTATTAATATATGCATAAAAGCAACACAATTTAAGTGCTACATGATAACATGATAAACTAAAATACGTTTTCGCAGGAAACATAACGCATCATGTGACTCTCTCGTGCGTGCACTGTTGCCTAGCGACTTACTGAGTGAGGGGAAAGATGGCTACGCCACAGGTAGGAGAGAGAGCGGAGGAAGGTGTAAAAAAAGAAAAAGAGGGGGTACCAAGAAAGTTTTATAGACTATGGATTCATAGAAGCCATGGATAAAGTTTGAGCTGAATGTATATTGTGCCGTGACAAACTGGCGAACGAAAGTTTGAAGCCCTGCAAGTTAAAGCGAAATCAGACCACAAAACATCCGGAGACTGTGGGAAATTCGAAGGAGATTTTTCCAAGAAAAAAATTGACAGGATGGCAGGGAACATCGAGGACACACTAGTCGAAAAACTGATGACCGGTCCCTTTTCCATCCAGCTGGATGAAACCACCACTGTGGCCGAGGAAGCAATCCTCATTATTTACGCTCAATACATCAAGGTGACCGAGGTAAAACAGGACATTCTTATGCCTGTAAATCTGAAAACCACCACCAGAGGAGAGGATATTTTTAGTGCAGTAGACACGTACCTCACAAGGCACAACATAATCATAAAACACAAAAATATAGTGGCATGCTGCACTGATGGAGCCGCCTCAATGATGGGGGGGGAAAAGGGCTTCAATTGGGCCTGGGCGATATGAGAAAAACTTAGTTTTCGATGATTTCTCCCCAAAATGTTCGATTTCGGGGGAGGGGGGTATGAAAGGCAGGAATGCAACACATGGATTGTGAAAAATGGTGCAAGGTATGACACCTAGAAAGGCTGGTCCAGTGAAAATAGCAAACTGCACAGAACTGCACACAAAAATGGATAATCTCAAAGAAGAGACACACACAAGCTTATAGCCTATACAATATCTATAAAGGAGGAAAATGAGAGATAAATGCCAAAAGCAAATATCTTTAACCACAACAGGGATAACTGTCCAAAACGAATATCCTTAACAAGACTAAAGGTGCAATTGCCTATAGCAGGGGTACTCAATTCAAAGTCCCAGAGGGCCAGTTTTTCCAAATTCCTGGATCGAAACGAAAAATTCCTTTATTTCCTCCCTTGGCAGTTAACTGCATTTGTGGGCGTAACGAGGATATTTGAGGGCAGCATCAGTTGCTGACTTAGCTGCCTTGGTACCCAAAGTGCTGTGCGCCATCTCCCTCTCAACCGGAAACCTGAAAAACAAACATGACTACTACCCAAGCTACTACCTTATCATACTCTATATTCTGACACTTATGTATGTAGATATTGAGAATCGACGGGATAAATCAACATTGTAATATCTAAATCTGTGGTCGCTAGATCTATTCATAGCCTATTTTACGATTCTGCCGCCTGATGGTCATTCACCGTTCAAATAGCAGCTAAGCGCTAACGTGATTAACGTAACTCCCGCCAAAGAATCGCTGTAGCATCGAATGCGCAGGGCAGCGCACTGGTTAGTGCCGTTCGTAACAGCTGCCTCACCACAAAGAAGGTGGATCTAACAAGAAGCGACACTCAATACAACGCCCCATTGCAACACTCTGCCCCATGACTTTCGGCCGTGGCCGCCATTCTGGAATGAATATCGGACAAATGACATTGGGAATGTGTACAGGATTTCTACATAATACGGTAAAACTACATCGATATAACTGTCGGAAATTCTTAGGTTATGAATGCTTATACCATTTCATGTGTTTTTTTAGCACAAACAGTGCAGAACTTAATTATCTACAAGGTTAAAGTTGCCAAAGTAGCTAGCCATATTGTGCTACCTTGAGCATTAGATCCGCGGTCTTTCCTATGGAACGTTGCTATGGCTACTGGTCATTACAAAGTGGCGTATGTAACTACCTGTTCATTCCAGAATGGCGGATTTGACTCAAAACGCCCCCTATTGACTGTTTCCCATAAAAGACCTGAGTGTCACCCCTTGTTAGAGATGTATATTCTTTGCTCACCAGCTAACTTCACCTATAGAGCTTGAAAGTGACGTCACGTCCCCCCATTTCATGGAACCTAAACGGCGTTTTTAGCCGAAAATCGTAGCATGTAATCCAATGGCGGTATTAAAATGATATTTCCATCCCCTTCGAGTTGTGCCACAAGCTCCATATGTTGTTTCTGATATGTTCTAATATGTTTAATTTATCGTACGAACCCCCAAACTTTCCCCAAACTTTTTAGAAAACTGTGTTTCTTCATATTTATCATGCAGACGGCCTCAGAACAAAACATTGATACTTCTGCATGAATAATCTTTATCTAGCCTCTTAGGGGTCTTACACACCAGCGCGGTAAAGCGTCGCGGAACGGCCGCGTTTTTTACCGGCGTCGGTGAAAATACATTGAAACCTATCTGTCCTTACACACCAACCGGCGGTAGTCGGGCGTCAGCGGCGCGGGAGCCGGCTCCGCGCCGCGCTGCATTTGGAAAATAGAACTCCAGCGTATTTTTCACGCCGGCAACCGGCGGTGTCTCATTCAAATGAATGGCAAAGTAGCACGCTAGCTTTAGCTGTGGGGAGGGTTTTGAACAGAACTGGCCGCGCACGCTGACGCTGTCAGTGTGCAAGGCAGAGAAAAGCACGCCGCCCAAAACTAAGCAGAAAGACCGCGTCCGTCCTGCGACTGTTCTGTTCCGCCTTGGTATGTTTTGGCCCTTAAACAGCATATTTGTAGCCCAGCGCATATAATGACTGAGATCAGAAGATATTTACTCGCTACCATGTTGTTAGATGGTCAGCTTAGGTCCCGTGAAATGCGGAACTAAGGGGCGGGACTTTCAAGCTCTATCTAATCAGAGACCTGTTCATGTAGGAGGGGAGCCATCGAGTCACTGCCTCCCGTTTCGAATCGACCCTCCGTCTGCGTAAAAGGAATTGTTCAATATTATGTTAGTATTATCAATATATAAAAGTTTTAAAAAATGTGCTGATTATCATAAATCCCCCAAACTGAAAGACAATAGTAATTGTACTTTTTACTGGCATTATCACACCATAGACTATTATGGACAATCAGCATGACCCCCTTAACGCCACCTTCACTAACCAACTGAGTCTGTTCAGTCATAGACTCCATGCTTTCACCTGCAGGACTGACAGACTAAGGGGTCTGACACACCAAGGCGGTAAAGCGTCGCGGAACAGCCGCGTTTTTTACCGGCGTCGGTGAAAATACATTGAAACCTATCTGTCTTTACACACCAACCGGCGGTAGTCGGGCGTCAGCGGCGCGGGAGCCGGCTCCGCGCCGCGCTGCATTTGGAAAATAGAACTCCAGCGTATTTTTCACGCCGGCAACCGGCGGTGTCTCATTCAAATGAATGGCAAAGTAGCACGCTAGCTTTAGCTGTGGGGAGGGTTTTGAACAGGACTGGCCGCGCACGCCGACGCTGTCAGTGTGCAAGGCAGAGAAAAGCACGCCGGCCAAAACTAAGCAGAAAGACCGCGCCCGTCCTGCGACCGTTCCGTTCCGCCTTGGTATGTTTTGGCCCTAAGGAAGTCCTTTGTCCCATGGGCAATTCAGCTATTTAACAACACCCAGAAGGACACTAAGACGGACATCATCATTGGGGACTGAACTGCCTGAGATGCCAGAGCTGGCCCAGAACGGGAAACCTCTTGGGGTGTGTGTGTGTGTGTGTGTGTGTGTGTGTGTGTGTGTGTGTGTGTGTGTGTGTGTGTGTGTGTGTGTGTGTGTGTGTGTGTGTGTGTCTTTGTGTTGTGTGTGTTGTGTGTTTGTGTGTGTGCTGTCCAATCACTGCACTTTTAAGGAACTTTTGACTCTTAACCACTGGACATACTTGTTTTCCTGCTTACCACAAGCAAAGACTGTGATCTGGCGGAGCTGGCCCAGTTACTGGGGAACCTCTTTGTGTGTGTGTGTGTGTGTGTGTGTGTGTGTGTGTGTGTGTCTGTGTGTGATTGTCTGTGTGTGATTGTCTAATACACTTTCCTGTACTTAACTGTGACATTGTGAGAAATTTCCACCCTTATCATACTCTGTACACTGCCTACTTCTACAGACTATACTACATCATAGATGTATCTGACACTTGTTCAAGGTCATGTTAAGATTGTCTACCTTAACTGACAGAGTATGTTTTCTGCACATGGTCTATCCCAACTCACAGAATGTCTTTTTGCACAATTACCTTTTAACATTTTTTACATTTTTTACCTATTTACATTTTCAAATGTTTTATCTTTACTATTTTTATTTTTCCATCCCTGACTATTCCTGAATTATTTGTGTCTTGCAATGTCCATGTGGGCATTTGTTTATTGTGTATTTATGTAAGCTACTGGATACCTGAATTTCCCCCTGGGGATTAATAAAGTTACTCTACTCTACTCTAAAAAAGTGAGACTGGTTCGCTTTGATCTCGTAAAATGATGGCGGAAATTAAGCGGAAAATTGTGACATTGTTTCCTACAGGTTCATTTTCTTTGTAACACTGATTCATTAAGCCTGGGAGCTACCAGGTTTGAGTTGGAGCATAAATTACCGTGGCAACTCAGCTGAGTTTCAGGTTAGCAAGACTGATGGAACGGATCTGTGTCTAAAAATAGCGCAGTTTACCGACTTGAACTCGGATTTGGGTTTAACGCCGTTGATGGAATGGTCCCCTGGACTATAACGATTAGTGTTTCCAAATGGCCTGGTTAACCCGCATCCCTCGGCTTGCTACTGGTTGAGAGCTGTGCCGAAGTTTAAACCAAACATTTCTTAGTCCCAATAGAACGTCTGCTTAAACCACGTCACTGCCTTGAACATGCCTCTAACCAGGAAATGCTCAGTTGATTGGTACAAGACAAAGTGGGTGGAGTTTCCCACTATGGAGGGAACAGAACATGGAGGTAGCACAGACATCATATAGGAAGACTAGATGCGCTGTCTGCATTCCCGTCATGCAAGTCGAACGTCCGCGCATGGCGGCCATGTTAGCGCAGCCTGCTGGCTCAACCAGTTGCAGTGAGTTTTTGGTGATCAATACGCTTCAGATGGCCATAATTCCCTCAAATTTACGTGGATTTTTGAAAGGCTTGGTTTGTTTTACAGTATAAAAAATTCCGAACGTAAGTATTATGTTGATACTGCATAGTGATTAATATTCACGTTATATTATATTATATTACATTACATTATAATGTACATGGGCCTACAATCATGTATAATATGGTTTAGTAGGCTTATTCAAGTAATTAAATAGATCCCATAAACAAATGTACAAAGTATTCTTTTATATTTTGAGTAAAATAACAATTAAACGGTCCCATGCGTGTTACATTCTGCTTTGGGTTCGACAGCTCCACCCTGTGTTCAAAATGAGTCATGACGCTTAGAATGAGATTGTTGCGATATAATCTCTCTTCCAGTACCTCATCTGTCGTCTTTAATTTGATGCAAATGCGATGAATATATCCCTTCCATCAACGTAATTCACAACAACGGTTAAAATGTGTATTTGCTCTTGGTCCATCTCTATTTTTGGACAAATAAATAAGTGGGAAGCGTATTACTCTCCTGTGCGTTTTACCTCAGTCTGCACTTAAGTTTTAAGGAGCCGTACTATTTATATACACGTGTCAATATTTCAGCGAAATAACAGCATACATATTTCGTCATCTTAACGTCTCAATTCCTCAGTTAAAGCGATGGTTCGGAGTAGAATCACCCTAATGCCATTTGAACCGTGACACCCATCCACCTTTACACCCGAAGTGTTTTCTGCCGCAGGCATACATCAACAGAGTTGCCGTGTTATTCGATGTTTATTCCGGATAGCTTGACTCAAGCGCATATGGATCCTGGGCACCGTCTCCAAACTTTCCCCACAAAAATAACATGTCATGACACCAAACTTCTACAGTATAACAAATGTGGTTTGTACTCACAAAAAGATGAATTTGAAACTTTGTACATAGTCCAGGAGTTTATTAGTAACAACACACGAGACGATTAGCTTTTCTGCTGCTAAACATCCGTCGACGTCACTTCCTCCAGCTGGGACTTTGTTGATGGAAACAAATACACAGGTTTGTGTTTTAGTCCACAGCCAGGATATATGCACGAGTGTGGCATCGTCTTCTATTTATTAAACGTGGTAAAATTTAAATCCGAAGTGGTTAATTTCTAGTTGTAGCGCAAGCTGTCTTTTTGAGTTTTCCGCCCTCCGGACTCACGTGTATTTGTTTCCATCAACAAAGTCCCAGCTGGAGGAAGTGACGTCGACGGATGTTTAAACTCGCGCACCCATCAATTGCGGCCACCCTCTTTGAGCGAAGTGGCGGCGGAATTGCGACGAGGAAGTGCCTTGCTAATCGGCGAAGCTAATCAGCCCAATCCTGACCCCCTGGAACAGAATCCTCATACACAGGCTGGCCCTAGTGTGTGAGCCGAAGGTGTTGCGTCATAGGGCGGAGCCCGCGTACCCCATCCCTATCATGTTTGTAAATGGGAGACCTATCTATAGTATGACCAAATTTTGACATTCCAGTTTCTAACTCCACAAAAGCAAGGCAGAAAGACGGGGGGAAATTAGGGTAAAACATAGTCAAATGTCAAACAAGTCATAGTCAAACAGCTTCCTTGGCAGAGGTCTGCACTCTCTGAGTGTCTAGTTGTTTTTCTAGGGATTGGCCCACAATTTAGAGGGGGGAGGCAGCTTTTATTTGTATACAGATGCAGAAACACAAACACACACACACACAGGCGATTCTGGGGTAATCTGGTGACAAGATGCGCGTCTGCACACACACACACACACACACACACACACACACACACACACACACACACACACACACACACACACACACACACACACACACACACACACACACACACACACACACACACACACACACACAAACACACACACACACACACACACACACACACACACTCCCAGCCTCCCTCTCGATTTATCTCTCCCACACAAACACACGCTAAGAGCTTTCCCTTGTATCCACATCAAACATTCCCCACCACATTCCACAGTAAGAACATCAGTGCTTCTGAAATCACTCAGCTCTTTTTCTGCTTCTCTCTCTCTCTCTCTCTCTCTCTCTCTCTCTCTCTCTCTCTCTCACACATATTTCTGATCTCAAACATCTGTTCTGTCTCCTACATGCTGCTCTCTTTCAAATATGTTCAAAGTAACACACACCCTTGTTCTTCCCTTACTCTGCCTTACACACAGAGATAATCACACACACACACACACACACACACACACTCTCTCTCTCTCTCTCTCTCTCTCTCTCTCTCTCTCTCTCTCTCTCTCTCTGTCTCTCTGTCTCTCTCTCTCTCTCTCTCTCTCTCTCTCTCTCTCTCTCTCTCTCTCTCTCTCTCTCTCTCACACACACACACACACACACACACACACACACACACACACACACACACACACACACACACACACACACACACACACACACACACACACACACACACCTGAGTTATCATTGCAACAGCCTTCCAGGGATTTCTCTGCGTTCCTGTTTGTGCGCTCAGAGCATCTGACAGATGTAATGGTGGAGGAGGCGGAGGAGGAGGGAGACGGGCATGGAGGAGTTGGGGTGGTGGAGGTGGGCAACTGGAGACAGGACGGGATGGATGGAGGACCAGAGAGGCATAGAGGAGTAGAGTTTGGGTGGAGGGGGGGAATAGAGGAGGGGGGGGGGAGAGAGGGGGATGGAGGAGTGGAGTCGGGGTGGAGGCAGAGAGGAGGAGGGGGTGGGGGGGGGCAACTGGTGACAGTGAGGAAGAGAGTCATGGAAGGAGGGCGGGTAGGAGAAGGGGAAGAGAATGGAGGAAGAGACAGGCAAAGACAGAGAGAGGGGCAAAGGGGGGAGCAGAGAGGAGATGGGGAAAGGAAGGAGAGTAAGGGGGAAAGTGGGACGAGACAGAGAAGAAAAGAAGAAGAAAAGGCAAAACAGTGAGCGATAGGAATGACAGTGAAATGGTGCAGCAGGGATGTAAGTAGGAGTGAGGGAGAGTGCAGGGGAGGTGAAGAAAGAGGGGTGAGGGGAAGAAAGATATAGAGTGCGTTTTAATATGCGACCTTGCCTCCTCCACTTGCCTCCTCCACTTGCTTCTCGTCATGATGACATCACTGACAACAGCATTATATTTCAATATCTTGCAAAAGCTCAATTGTAAAGTCTTTTTCTCATTTGCAATTGGGATGGTGAATGAAAAACAGTCCCTCAAAAGTTGTTGTGGCGAGGCTGACAGCTGGGAAACTTTATCGTTTTCTCCACGGAGGAGGGGCCAGGAGGCGGGACGAGGAGACAAGCACAAGTGGAGGAGTCAAGGTCACATATTGGGATGTACCCATAGAGAGAGAGAGGGTGAAAAGAGGAGGGAAAGAATAAGGGAGTAGGGTTGGTTGGTGGGAGCGGCCAAGGGAGAGGAGAAAAGAGAAAATGGGGAGAGAAGAAAACAGCAGTAAAAGGGTGGAGGAGGAGAGTGTTGTGGATTGAATGAGAGTGTAGTTTTTCTTTTTTTTCCCTTAGATCTATTCAGAAACGACACGAGTGTCAAGCAAAAGAAAAGCTGCACAACTGCTGTGCACACCTGTTTTCCTCTCCCTCTTGTTATCTTTCTGTTTCTGCTCTCTGTCACACAGCTCTCGCTCTCTCTCTGTCTGTATGTCTGTATGTCTGTCTGTCTGTCTGTCTGTCTCGTTTTCTGTCTTACACACACGCGCACACATACACACACACACACACACGCACACGCACACGCACACACACACACACACACATACACACACACACACACACGCACACGCACACGCACACGCACTGTTTCACATGATCTCCTTAATTGTTGCCTCTGGCTCTTGTTCCATCTATTTTTCCCCATCTCTCTCTCTCTCTCTCTCTCTCTCTCTCTCTCTCTCTCTCTCTCCTTTCCAATTGGCCTTTCTTTTTGTTTTCACTCATTTACTGCAGTCAGTCCTAAATCCACTTATGTTAACGCTATTTATCTTCAGCTTTCCCACCTTTCTCTGTCCATTTCATTCTTCTCCCATCTCTCTGCTACTATCTTCTCCTTATCTAACCGACCCCCTCTCTCTCCTCCCTTTCTCTTTCACTCTGACTGTCCATTCCTTTCTCTGCCCATTGCCTGCCTTCTGAATCTCTCCACTAACCCTATCCATACCTGATACCTCTATCTCTTGTCTTCCCTTTTCCTTCCATCTCTTCTATTTTCTTTCAATCTTTTCCACCTTTGTCTTTCTCTTTCCATCTTTCTCCGTCTCTGCATTAACCATCTCTTTTTCGCTTTCCATGTTCCTCTGTTTTATTTCCCATCTTTTAAACTCCATCTACCCCCCTCTCTTCCTGTCTTTATCTCTCTCTCTGTCTCTCTAATTCTTTATTCCCTCTCTTCTGTCCATCTAATCTTCTCTCTCTCCTTATTTCTTCCTCTAACTGTATCTGCCTGTCTTCCTTAGTTACTCTGGCTTTTCCTCCATTTTCTCCAATTCTCTGGCTCTTGCTGGCTGTCTTTCTGCCTTGGTGTACTCCAATGCTTCTGCAGCATACACAAGCAGCCAGTGTAGGCCTATGTGTTCTCCCTTGACAGTGTGCGACCTACACCACACACGCACACACACCTCTGGATGTGAACCAGCAACTGGTTAACATTCCGAAGGCCTCATTTGTTATGTGTCACTTCCCTCGGCAGGCTGCATTGCCACACAGTATGTGTGTGTGTGTGTGTGTGTGTGTAGTGGGTGGGGTGGGTGTTTCTCTGACAATATTTTTGGAAACAAACCTGATATCTGCCATGTGCAATATTGCAATGTTCACACAGTGCCCATGACACACGCATGCACACACACACACAGATACTGTATGGGGACATAGTCATCAATAATATGGCAAATAGAAGAAAGGAAAAGTATGAATGTATAGGTGACAACAATACTTCTGAACAAACCTGGCCAGCAAATGAATCCCATGCAATTCTCAATGCAAGACAGTGAATTAGTCTCATATGACCTTACAAGCTTGACTTTCTTGAGTTTTGACAGATCACACAAAGCTCTCTGTTTTTCATATGATCTGCTGTGAGAGTTCTACCCTCAGACACATTCACCATCATCATACTTGACTTGCCTGTGTGTGTGAGCCCTCCGTTAATCTCATGTTAATCTTGAGTTTTAGTCTAACGTAAGTCTTAGTGTAATGCCAGCTTCGGTCTTTCGGATGTGGCTTGAATGACCGTGTCCTCCTACTCTCTTTTTTTCAAAGCCAGCATAAAACATGAACAGCCTGGGTGGATGGCTTAAGTGCTAGCACTGGTGACTAAGATATGAAAGTCTGACGCCTGTGCCTCCTAAGTGCCACTGATGTGTGTCTGAGAAAGTGTGTGTGAGACAGAGAGAGCAGGGTGAAGGGGTGAGCAATGTGTGTGTGCGAGAGGTTGAAACTGAGATGCACTTTCTACTTTACTGCCCAAAATATGAGAAAATAAGACAAGAATGGTTTTGCACATTCTCAGACCAAATACAGAATTTCAACCTCCATAATAACAATCAGAAACTGGCCTACATCTTAGGTGAAGGAAAGCATTCAATGATAGGTGCACAATATGTTGCAGCATGCCATACCCTAAGAGAGAGTGGGGATATTCAGTGATTACTGTGTGTGTGTGTGTGTGTGTGTGTGTGTGTGTGTGTGTGTGCGTGCGTGCGTGCGTGCGTGCGTGTGTGTGCGTGCATGTGTCCAGAATGAGAGAAATTTGGGTGAAGGGATGAGAAAAGGAGAGTAAAAACACTCCCTGTGCTGCTAGTAGGTTTATTGTTAGGTTTACTCAAGGTTAAATGTACAGCAGGGAGTAAGGCTTCACTCTTGTTCATCAAAATTTCATTCTGCTGGCCCAACTTGTAAATTCAGGAATACTGACTTTGTCATGAAATATGCGACACGCACGCATGCAGGCACACACTCACACTGCCCTCATTAAAGCTGTCAGAGGTCCGAAAACACACGCACACATACACACACGACCACGCATGCATACACACGCATCCTTACTTAAACGGCATGAAGCCTGTAAAATACAACAGTATAGAAATTCAAAGGCTCAGTTTGTCTTCTCACTGAGAACATTTATGTTCTCACACAATGCAAGTAGGCTACCTTTTCTTAACGTGGATATATTACACACAGAGACACGCACACGCGCACACACACACACACACACACACACACACACACACACACACACACACACACACACGTACACAAACACGCACACACAAAAGATACATGGCCAAGATCCCTCAAGGCAAAGTGGCCAGCCCAAGCAATTGCCCGCAAGCAATTACAGTGCTCTTCAGAGCCTGTCTCACACACGCACACATGCATGCACACACACGCACACACAGTGCCCCCCTGCGGTTGTGGAAGTGTGTTATGCACTGGGTGGTTCCACCACATATGTAGAGGCAGAACACCAGGAGTCCCTTTCACACGTGTTCCAATTCAAATACACACACACACACACACACACACAAACACAAACACACCATTATCATACTCAACATTATCAGAAATAGACATGCTGTACAGTTGTGGACATGTACACACATGCGGAAACACACACACACGCACACACATACACACAGACACACACACACACACACACACCCTCATAAATGTATTATTAGGTATGAGGTGTGTGAGAGGGTAGGACAGCTCCCGAAGACGGATAGCAGAGGCTAGGGAGAGTGGGAGCACAGACCACCCAATACATCAGGGAATAGAGCGTGTGTGTGTGGACGATGAAGATATCCATTCTCAAGGCTGTGATCCAGCCACGGCAGAACCAGTGATGAATTTCCTGCCCTTCCCCTACCGCTCATCTCTAAGAATTGTCCTGTGTGTGTGTGGGTGTGGGTGTGCTTGCGTGAGTGTGCGTGCGCATGCATGAATGTGTTGGTGTGTGTATGAACAAGATTGTGTTGGCATACACTATGAGAATTATACTACATACTTACTGCATATGTTTTCGTGTGTATGCTCATATGCTAAGACTCTTTTTAACCCTTTGTTG
>NC_085876.1:4599363-4604363 GCF_034702125.1 Engraulis encrasicolus
TGGCTGCGGTGAAATACTATGCTCAGGGATGGGCAGTATTGCTATTACATCTAATTGAAATACATTTTGAAATACAAAATACTATTTTGTATTTTTATTTCATATAAGTGAATTACATGTATTTGTATTTTGTATCAAAATACTTTCCTCCAGTATTTTGTGTATTTCAGAAAACTACAAATACAAATACTTTGTTCTAAAGAATGTTATTACACAATATGAACACATGATGGTGCTGTAGGTTAAAAAGTATATGAACGCCCCTAGCTGAATTGGAGGTACATGCTTGGATTTCTTAAGCCTTGACTGAGCAGGAAGTTCAATTTGTTTCAAGGTGATTGGCTAATCATTTAATTAATTCCTCAATGAGGTGTTAATGTTTTCCCCATGTCATTCAAACTTGCTTTCAGTTTGCCATTTAGGGCCTTTTGTGTAGAATTGAGATATTACCTGTGCATATTAAAACTAGCTGTATAAAGTGCGTTACAATATGCAACCTTGCTTCCTCTACTTCTTCTTGTGGCCTCGTACCAGGAAGTAATATGTCGGGATGACATCACTGTCAACAGCATTACATTTAAATATCTCATAAAAGCTTAATTGTAAAGTCTTTGTCTCATTTGCAATTGGGATGGTGAATGAAAAACAGTCCCCTAAAAGTTGTTGTGTTGTGTCTGACAGCTGGGAAACCTAATTGTTTTCTCCACGGAGGATGGGCCAGGAGGCGGGGCGAGGCCACAAGCACAAGTGGAGGAAGCAAGGTTGCATATTGGAATGCACTCATAGAGCCAAACAGTATAGTTGCCACCATGCTGTAGGGAGAGCAGTTTCAATGAGCAGTATAGTTGCAATACCTACTCTGGCCACCATCCTATAGTGCACTTTTTTTAAAAGCACTTGTATCTCTACTTTGTCACAGAAATGATTGCTATTCTTATGGCACTGACATGTTAATTCAGACAAATTAAGTCAAGAGTGAAGGGTGACCAGTTGAGAGATGTTCTCATTTGCAGGCCTCATAAACCGGCCTCATCGCCAACGTTGGAATGCGAAGCTGTTTGAAAAATTAGTTATGATGACACAGTATATCTCCCTTATATAGTATTATTCAACTTTTTGGTCTTGTGTTTTCTCCACTGGGATGATTAAGGCCATACATACTTACCTGGCCTACAGCAGGGCCTCTTTCTTTCTTGTTTGAGCTTTTTTTTGTTTTCTAATCATCATTTAATTTCTCAGAATTTAATTATTCAATTAATTTCATTGTGTAAGTCAAATTGGTAGTTTTTGTACACAATGGCTTTTGTTGTATTTGTTGTGTATTTTGTGTTGTTGAAAATACAAAATATTGTATTTCAATATTAGATACTGTTACAGTTATGTATTTTGTATCTTATTTGTAACATTTTTTGCTGAGTATTTTGTATTTGTATTGAAAATACATGTAACTGTATCTTTGCCCATCCCTGACTATGCTTTTGCATTTGTATTCCGTATTGAAGGAACTTCTAGCATGGACAATAATTAGAACTACTTTGGCTCTTTTATGTTTACTTAACATGTTTATTTGATTTTTTTGTGAGTGTGAATGTATGTGAGTGTGAATGAGTGTGAATGTGATGCCCTACCAGGACCGTGTGTCACACATGCACACACGCACACAAACAGATTCTCCAGCCCACAAGCCCATGTCAGGATGTTGCCATTAGTTACAAGAGGCAAATCTCACTGCCCTCTAACAAGCAGAGAGAAATAAGTGTGTGTGTGTGTGTGTGTGCGTGTGTGTGTGTGTGTGTGTGTGTGTGTGTGTGTGTGTGTGTGTGTGTGTGTGTGTGTGTGTGTGTGTGTGTGTGTGTGTGCGTGTGTGCGCGCACTTCAGGTAATACAACTGAGCTGAGCTGTGGAGCTATCCATGGTACTGAAGTCCTATGCCTGCTATTGGCCGAGGAGTTAAAACACTTTATTTTTGGTAAAAAGCTTTATTTTTGAAAATGCATTCATATACAGTGTGTCTGTATAAAATGTGCTGTGTTATGCTGTGCTCCACTGTGCTATAGTGGGGTTGATTAGCTGTGCATCACGTTTCAATGCCCCATATCCATGTTCTCATTGCATTTTTTGTCCAGGTCAAACAGCAGACATGTAGAGTAGAGTAGAGTAGAGTAGAGTAGAGTAACTTTATTGATCCCCAGGGGGAAATTCAGGTATCCAGTAGCTTACATAAATACACAAATACACAAAAGCCCACATGGACATTTCAAGACAAAAATAACACAGGAATAGTCATCAGGGTGGGGAAAATAAAATAAAATAGTAGAGATAATAAATGTAGACATGTACCTCAATACCTTGATGACTCCTTTCCTGAATAAAGAGCAGCCTACTTAGGGCTTCCGCACACTGAAAGTGCTGAGCACTGCTCCGCAAAACTTTGATTCCATTGTTTTCAATAGAACCCCGCACACTGGCGCCGATATCCGCAGACATTTGCGGATGTTGGGTAGCGATTAGAGACAAGTTCTTTTTTTGTCAGCGACGGCCATTGACTATCAATGCTATACTCGTGTGAAATTGGCTTTGGGGGTCGGAATTGTGTCGGAAGCGAAAGTGCTCCGCCGTGCTGTCGGAGTCGGTGTCCATCTTACTTGTAGATATAAACATGAGGGTCTTCTGTAACTACTAATTTTGAATGGCGAATTAAGCCATTGGAGCTTTTTTTCATGTACCATCAGCTTACATACGTCGGCTCATAGATATGAACATCAGTATACCATTCTACTATGTTCCGTCTCCATGGCCAGGCGAATCTTGTAAACACGCTGTGCATAAAGCTGTGCATGCGCCAAAAATGCTGGGTGGCAAAAAGAGCTGAGATAACAGCATTCTCTATTCGGGTACAATTCGAAATCCCTAGCATGAAACCTCACATCTTGGCAGAAACTTAAAGAGAAATATCACATGACTTGTAATATGACATAGGCTATTGGTTATGTTGGGTTATGGTCTCAATTTAGTTAGCTAATTGAAGATTTGGCCAGGTATGGAATGTGCTTAAAACAGTGTGTCACTGAATGTCTGTATCCAGATGTTCAGACGAGACAGCATCAACTGAAACAAAACAGTTTTGTTTCTGAAAGTTAGCTGTGTAGTTGGTCACATAAATACACAGTATAGTCGTTTTTCATGTCACAAACACACCCAGATAAGCCGATCATGACTCATTAAAGGGACACTGTGCAGGAAATGGTCAAAAAAGGTACTGCAACTATGCTGCTTATTGAAATTGGGCTGCCTATTGCCAAATTTGATATTTACATGAAAGTTTACTAAGTATTAAACAAATATTTTCTAGTATGGTCCAAGTACAGTCATTTTTGCAGCTAAAAATGGCTATTTTTGGAAATTCAAAATGGCGGACCACGGAGAAGATCCCCCTTTTCATGAATGAAAAGTGCAATTTTTCCAGTCATAATGAATACTTAAAATATGATGCTGGTGGTAAATATTCATGAAAAAGGTAACATTAGTGAATGAGTAGCATGAATTCAGGAAATTAACAACTAAAAATCTCACACAGTGTCCCTTTAAAGAACTGTGCAATGAAATCTAGTTCCACACAACACCCGGGATAAGGCTATCATTATCTGCCGTCACCAGCTGCAAGCCCAAAACATTGGAATAGGAAGCTGATTTTCATTTTATTATATAGCATACCGAAGGCACACCAAAATGTGATAAGTTGCAATATCAGTTAGCCTACTTAACGTGGACAAATGAAGGGAAAACGTGCAGAGCACAACTCTGGGAAAATAGCTATTTTGTTAGCTGGCTAGCTAACGTCACAATCAGATTCCAGTGTTTTCCACTTGTCATACAAGCGAGCTGTTACACCAAACAGATGAACACTACTCTAGGTTGCTTAAAACTATTGTGAATAACGGTCTTTACTTTGTAGTGTTGCCGTGATGTAGGGCTACCGAGAGTGTGTATGCAACAGGTTTCTGGTGGATACGAGTCTTTCACATGATATTTCAGACGTTTTAAAAATAGGATGGAGATAATAATTATACCGGGTGTGATATGGAACTAAATTTCATTGCACAGCTCTTTAATAAGTCATGAGGCTTACCTTCTGAATGTGTTAGTAGTGTTTTCACAACACAAGGCAAAGCGACCAAGCTCTTTCTTGCCATACAGAAGAATGAGAAATGTAAACAGTGAAGTCACGGACAGATTCTCTTATAGAACCTTTAGGATTCCAGAGCATTCCGTCTCCATGGCCACCAATGCCCCAGAGGTGTGCAGCTCATTAGGGAAATGCATGAGCAGAGGTTGGATTAGCATGAATGCTTCAGCATAAGCAGGAGTTGGATTAACATGAGTGCTTTATGCTAATGCAACAGTGTATGTTATTTATGCAGTAGTGCTAGCATTTAAACTAGCATTAAAGAAGCATGCCAGGCCCATTGTAAGTCGGTAGTACTTGAGATAATTGGCTGTGAACAACATATACATTAGCTGGTTGAAGCTTCAGGTTTTGTCTAAGGCAGCATTGAACAACACACACACACACACACGCACGCACGCACGCACGCAAGCACACGCACGCACGCACACGCACACAGATACACACACACACACACACACACACACACACACACAGGCCCCATGTGTATGGAGACAACATTAGCATTGATAACAGATCCCATGCATGTTTACACAGAGAAACACATGCAAGCATGTGCATGCACACACACACACACACACACACACACACACACACACACACACACACACACACACACACACACACACACACAGGCCCCATGTGTATGGAGACAACATTAGCATTGATAACAGATCCCATGCATGTTTACACAGAGAAACACATGCAAGCACGGGCATGCGCACACACACACGTGCGCACACACACACACCGTAGTAAGACAGCATGGAAGACACATGTTCTGCATGTATAATTTTAAGACTTCCTGTCCACA
>NC_085876.1:4611863-4651863 GCF_034702125.1 Engraulis encrasicolus
TTCTGCTCAAGTTCAATAAGGAGTTTTACAATTTCAACTGACTTGACAATTAAGATTTGATATAGCCTTGGCGGTAAAATGCTTACGACCACTTGGTTGTTTTGCGTGGACAACTATTTTAATATTTTTGAAATGCATGTTTAAATTCAAAAGGGTTCAACAAATGTTTTTTCCCGTCTCTGAGTTTGAGTTTGCATAGGCTACTGAGGAGGAAGTTGAAATACGTCATTTAAAAAAAGTTTCTGAGTACGTTTTAATATGCGACCTTGCCTCCTCCACTTGCGCTTGTCTCCTCGTCCTGCCTCCTGGCCCCTCCTCTGTGGAGAAAACGATACAGTTTCCCAGCTGTCAGCCTCCTAGCCACAACAACTTTTGAGGGACTGTTTCTCATTCACCATCCCAATTGCAAATGAGAAAAAGACTCTACAATTGAGCTTTTGCAAGATATTGAAATATAATGCTGTTGTCAGTGATGTCATCATGACGAGAAGCAAGTGGAGGAGGCAAGGTCGCATATTGCAACGCATTCTCTATCGACCTATCAGTGACCACGCATCATTTATACAGTCGAACTAGTAGTCTACCGACACGAGTACGAAGTCAGACAGCAGTCTTTTCAACTGCACGCGCGTCAGACCAAGAAGCTGTAAAAGAAGATAGCAAAGATTATAGAGCTGTATCCACAAACATATTATCTCCTTAGTTTGTTTATTGTTTTCGTCGACCGAGAGCTGTTGTTATTAGTTGTAACTGAGTTCATTTTACTGGAGGAAAAACGTGCTACTGTTTTGTCCACCTGTTGGCGTTTTGTTTCTCAGCTAAGTGTCCAGCTAAGTTGGCTGATTTCACTTGGTATTGTTAAGTGGGGGCGGAGGGAGGCACTTTTTTGTTAACGGCAAACAGTTGCCATCAGTTCTTAGTAAAACAAATTCTGTTCGGCGGTGTGGAACGAAGGAGAGAGAGTTTGTGTGAGACGGTGAACTTTCATCAGCTAACTAGTACTAGCCTGCTAGCGCGAGTTCGCGCCTGAATTAGCACCGCCTCGCCTGTAAACAGTCTCCGACAGTGACTAGCTCGCTAGTCCCACTTCCCTCCTGGATCAACTGCGTGGCTGTTCCTTGGTTTTCGGCTGCTACAGAAACTGGTAAGCCATGTGAATCGAACACTTCATTAAGAGATGACTAGTTTTCTAGCAATGTAATTACCTAAATTATTGAAATGGCTTATTAATGGTGTTTCTTAATTTGTCCAATTAAATCAAATGCAATGCTTTGGAAGTGTAAGTATTGTAGTTTTAGCTGTGAGAAAAGAGCACAACTATTTAAACATTACAGACTGAAACATGGAGCCTATGCTAGAACAGAGCCAATCCCCTGTTTGCATGACGAATGTCTTTGCACATTTAAATCATTCAATGCACTGAATGTGCACTTGTCCTCCATACACGCTAAAACTTCTGCTCAGCAACCAGCCGTGAAATGTAGGTTTAGCTGTCAATCATGTGGCTTTATTGCATGTTGTTCAGAGAGTGACTTTTTCTCTCACCTGCATTCTGCACATTTAAAAGTACATCACAAAATCAGGTGCCCTTTTAAAGACTGTAACTTTGAAAGTAGTGTTTACTCCACTTTCAAAGCTCACAAGAGTGAAATGCACGGGCAACAGAACTGGACAATGTTTAAGTCAGAAATCATTGGTGGTTATATTCAAAGCCAAGAGGATGACGTTGAACAAGAGCAAATGTCAGATGCAGATGATCATGTTGAGGACAGTGAAGTAACCAGTGGGCATGCTCTTGTTGATCTAGAACAGCAGCTGGAACACAATGTAGCTTCTCTTCTGCTAAAGATGCAAGCTGTTTTGCACATACCAGAGAGTTCTGTGCAAGAAGTGATTCAACAGCTTTTCCAAATTGATGAATTGTCAAAGCCAATTCTCCAAAACAGAGTCAGGGCTGTTTTAAAGAAACATTACACTGACATTGATGAATCAGTTGTGAAAGAAGTTATCAATGTTGTGTCAGAAAGTAGCATGGCAGCACATTTTTCCCAAGGGGGACCTTTAGGAACGGCTAAAAAAAGAGAAGCCTATGTGCGTAGGGAGTTCCCAATGGTCAACCCAATACAGTACGTTGTGGAAAAGGGCAGGAAAGGGCTTGCATATGTTCCCATTATCCCGATGTTGCAGAAGTTGCTTAACAATCCTGATGTTTTGGACAAAGCTATGTCAGGGAAAGTCCATTTCCCACAAGAATACAGGTCTTATGCAGATGGACAACACTTTAAGGAAAATGCATTTTTTGCAAAAGATGAATTGCTCTTAGCCTTTACATCGATGACTTTGAAATAGCTAATCCTCTAGGGACATCAAAGTTGAAACACAAAATGTGTGCAGTGTACTGGCTGATTGCTAACATACCTGCAAAATATAGGTCTACCCTCAATTCCATTCAGCTTGCTCTATTATGCAATACATCCATAGTCAAAGAATGTTGTTATGAAAAAGTTCTTCAACCTCTGATCTATGATGTCATGATGTTAGAGCAAAATGGTGTTTATGTGGTGCAGTTGGGTGATTGTGTGAAAGGGACAGTCTTGTATATTGCAGCGGATAATCTTGGTGCGCACTCCCTTGCAGGATTCCTGGAAGGCTTCACCGCCAACAAGTTCTGCAGATTCTGCATGGCAAGCAGCAGCGACCTTCAACAGCAGGAGGTATGGTCAGATTCGTTTCAAATCCGAGACAAAGTGTCCCATGACAGGCAAGTGCAGGAAGTGAGGGAGAACCCAGTGCTTAGTCAAATGTATGGTGTGAAAAGAGCTTGCCCATTAACAGAGAAGCTTGAGCACTTTCATGTGGTCAGTGGGTACCCTCCTGACATCATGCACGATGTCTTAGAAGGAATTGTTCCTGTTGAGTTGTCTCTGTGTCTTACAGACTTGATAGGCAAGAACTATTTCACACTGCACATGCTGAATCAGGCCATCAGGGACTTCAGCTACACATTTACTGACAAAACGGATCGACCTCAGGTCATTGGGAAAGGATTTTCCACCAAAGGCACCATTGGCGGAAATGCCCATGAGAACTGGTGTCTCATAAGGCTGCTTCCATTTCTCATTGGTCACTGCGTGCCTGAGGGTGAGAATGCTTGGGAAATTCTCATGCTCCTTAAAGATATTGTTGAGCTAACTGTGGCAACGAGACATACAGAAGAGACACTGATTTTCTTGGACTGTAAGATAACTGAGCACAGGCGTTTGTTGCAGTCTACTTTCCCAAAATTTCGTTTGAGGCCAAAGCATCATTATGTGGAGCACTATCCTCAGCTTGTAAGGAAATTTGGTCCACTACCAGAGTTTTGGACAATGCGCTTCGAGGGGAAGCACAAGTTCTTTAAAAGAGCCATTCGCAATACTCAGAACTTCAAAAATGTTTCCATGTCACTTGCCACAAAACACCAGAAAGCAGTCAGTTACAATCTTGACTGTAGCTCGTTTTTCAGACCATCAGTTGAGATGTCAAAGGTTAAGACAGTTTCAACGTCAACTTTACCACCATAAGTTCAGGCAGTAATTACTCAAGGAACAGTGCTTGAAGCATCCTCTGTCTGTATAGATGGTATCAAGTATCATCCCGGCATGATGCTGTCTTCTGGCTCATGTTCAGGTCTCCCTGAATTTGTCCGGATAGAAAAGATTCTGGCTGACAATGCAGAAATCCTATTTGTTTGCCTGAAGATGACAGCATGGTACTCTGAGCATTTAAGATCTTATGAACTTCACTATAATGATTCCACCCCAGTGTGTGTAGTCAGGATGTCAGAGTTAAATGATGTTTTCCCACTGTCATCTTACAGGGTACAAGGTCAGCTTATGGTGACACTGAGACGATATGTTATTTGCTAAATACTTGTTGGCATAGTGGAGAAGTGGTGCCCACAAATGCAAAACGTTTTTGGTTACCACCAGACATTCCTCAGTGCCAACAAGCCATCTGACAAGACTTTATATAAAATATTTTGTCTGCTATATTGATTTACATAAAATTGGTCTTTTCAAAATGTATTCTCATAATATTCTTCATGGTTTTATTTTCTTATTTCCCTCTAAGTCTCTTGTACTTGTTTTTGTATTATTAGTATTATTGTTGTTGTTTTTAGCTGTTTTTTTTATGTAGGACTATTTCTTATAGTGTTTGACATATTCTCAATAATACCGGTCAACATAGTTTGAAGTTGTTTGAGCTGTCTACTGCCTACTACTGGGCGTATTTTATGTCAGAAAGTTGTATGTCAGATGGCGTGTTTGCATTTAGGAAGGACTCGTGCCGAAAATGTTTTGCTCCAGTGGGTAGCAGTTATTTTACATGTATGTATGTAAAGCAGGGGTGAGGAATTATTTTCATATGAAGGGCCCGGTTCCAATTGGCTCAAGTCCTCTGAAGACCCCATGAACAAGGCAGGGCAGGACTACTCTATTGAAAATATACAATGAATGATAACTGTAAATATGTTTATAACTGTAAATATACCGTTTGGCAGGCCAAAAATATACAATGAGAACTGTAAATAAATATGTTTAAAACTGTAAATATACCGTTTGGCAGGCCAGTTAAAATGGTCTCGCGGGCCAGATCTGGCCCCCCGTGTCGGCGGTTCCCCACCCCTGATGTAAAGCAAGCAAAACCAAGCTCCATTCCTTGCTGTTGTCATTGACACTTAAGAACTAACACACCTATAATAACTGGATTTACTTTCATCTAAATACTTGTCTTTCTTTTTTTTTCTCTAGATGGCTGAACCACAGAAATTAACCATGCGGGTTATTGTTACTGAGGGAGATATACGAAAGATGACGATGACCCCAAAGCCAGATACACTTGAACAGTTGATTCGCTGGTTGAAAGATGCTCTTCCAGCAAGTTACAACTTCGCCTTACAATACCAAGATCCCGAATTTAACAATGAATTGTGTAACTTAACAGATGTCTCTGAGCTCCCACACAAGCCAACGATCAAAATCATCCCTGTGATTGACCTAGTACCTGTCCCAGACCAGTCAGAATTATGGAGTGACACTACCAGCCAGGCAGACACAGAGATACTGCCCATCATCTCTCCGACGAGAAGTTCTCAGTGGCCAGAGACGTTCGAAATCCCTAAATTTTCAGTGGATGTGGAGTATAGACTCCGGCAAGGTAACTTACTACATTTGAAGGATGGATCCCATCTCAAAGTAACAAAAGAACTGAAACACGAAATCCTCCAAACACTGGCTGAGACCATATACACATTTAAAGCCTACCCACAAAAAGAGGATTGTGCAGCTGTTGCCAAATCCTTGGTGCAAACACATCCATGCCTACAAGAAAAGGGGTCATCTGGCTGGGAAGGATGGAAGAACAGCATCTACTTTAAAATAGGTAATTACAGAACCAAACTGCGCAAGATGGGTCGACTTGATGTCAGTGTCAATGGTGGAAAACGTGGAAGACATACCCCAGATGGTGACCATCCCAGCAAAGACCTCAAGAGGCCAAAAAAAGGGGAACTGAATTTCCTTCCTGATTACCCAGAAGGCATGGCAGGCCATAACCTGGAAGGAGCTCGCCAGTTGCTGGTCCAGGAGATGATGAAAGCAAAACCGGATGCATTGCTTGTGAAGGAGATGGATGTGACCTTTGCTCTTCGCAGACAGGAGGTGGTCAACGAAAAACCTGCCATTAACCTGATGTTACAGAGATGGCCAGCTCTTTTCACAGAAAGTCAGGTTAGTAAGAGTGTTTTTAATACTTGAAATATTATGGCATTTTTTAATTGTAATGCTGATGACTGATCATCAAAAAACTACGTACCATTGGCACCACTTAAAGGGTAAGTTCAGCCAATTTCATGAAACGGTTGTATTGCTTGATGATGACTTTTTTTTTGCTCAACTGTTTGAAATTCTAGCCATATTAATGGGGTCAGATGTTTGTGTACATTTTTTTAACGGTCTTAAATTCAATATTATCCATCTAAAAAGTTTTGCAAAACCAGCAGTAACATTACATTATGGAAACAGCTTTTGATGTAATATTTGGGGTATGATAAGACACATTTCTTAAGATTTAAGCATCTGACCACCCCATTAGAATGGCTATGATCTCAGAAACGGCTGAGCAAAAATGTCTGTGCCATCGGGTACTGACAATTCATGTAAGCAACACAACTGCATGATGAAGTAAGCTGAACTTGCCCTTTTATTTGAAAAAAATGTCTCAAAGGTGCAGCTTTTCATCCCCCATGTGATACACATATCTGCATACAAGCTATAGCCATATTACAATACATTTGCATAATTGTTGTGATCATATCAGATAAGAAAAATGACATGTAAGTACAACTTGACAGTGGTTGTGGATATTTTATTTCTTTCAGGTGTACCAAGAGTTTGGCAGAGTGGTGGGGACAAATCTCAGAGAAAGCTTCTTTTGTCCTGTGCATGTCTATTGCTTCCCTCTTCATGTCTATTCTGCCATTTTCTTCTTTTGTCTCTGTGATGTCCTCTGTACTTTTTTTATTCTATGTTTTCTCTTTGTCCTCACCATTAATCTCATGCCTCATTTTCTAATCTTTTGTCCTGTTCTCTTTTCTGAAATGCAACATTATTCTCTGTTGAACTACTTCATTTTGATTGTTGTCGAGAAATTAACAGGTATTTCTAAAATGTGTTTCCCAAATGTGAGTATCCTTGTTTTGTATTGTGTGTCTACTGTCTTGCAGACCTCTGAGCCAACAGACAACCGATGCCTATGTCTTCCGGGACTGCCCATCATCTTGGGGATGATCCTTCGGAGTTCTTCAAGACTTACTGCGCAAGTGAAGTGAAGCTAAGCTTGTTGACATAACCGTTAGAACACACCCACAACCCAAGTGATGGTCATTCGATTACACTGCATTTTCCTTCGGGAAGCGTAGCCTTTGTGTAATCGAATGACCATCACTTGGGTTGTGGGTGTGTTCTGACTGTTACGTCAACAAGCTTAGCTTCACTTCACTTGCGCAGTAAATCTTGAAGAACTTCGAAGGATCATCCCCCAAGATGATGGGCAGTCCCTGAAGACATAGGCATCGGTTGTCTGTTGGCTCAGAGGTCCGCAAGACAGTAGACACACAATACAAAACAAGGATACTCACATTTGGGAAACACATTTTAGAAATACCTGTCAATTTCTCGACAACAATCAAAATTAAGTAGTTCAACAGAGAATAATGTTGCATTTCAGAAAAGAGAACAGGACAAAAGATTAGAAAATGAGGCATGAGATTAATGGTAAGGACAAAGAAAAAAATAATTTAAAAAAAGTACAGAGGACATCACAGAGACGAAAGAAGAAAATGGCAGAATAGACATGAAGAGGGAAGCAATAGACATGCACAGGACAAGATGATGAAATATGTCAAGTGTACATCTTGTCCTGTGTGTGTGTCTTGCTTCTCTCTTCATGTCCATTCGGTCATTTTCGTGATGTCCTCTGTACTTTTTTGTTATTCATTCTTGTTATTCTCTTTGCTTGTTCTTCCCATTAATCTCATGCCTCATTTTATCTTTTGTCCTGTCCTCTTTTAGTTATTTTCTGAAATGCAACATTGTTCTCTTAACAACTTCATTTTGATTGGTGTCGAGATATTGAGAAGAATTTCTAAAATGTGTTTTCTAAATGTAAGTATCCTTGTTTTGTATTGTGTGTCTACTGTCTTGCAGACCTCTGAGCCAACAGACATCCGATGCCTATGTGTGGGACTGCCCATCATCTTGGGGGATGATCCTTCGGAGTTCTTCAAGACTTACTGCGCAAGTGAAGTGAAGCTAAGCTTGTTGATATAACATATCAGAACACACCCAAAACCCCAAGTAGTGGTCATTCGATTACACTAGTCTTTTGCTACACACACTCAAGGTGTCCCTCACGCAACTCCAACCATACTTTTCTGTAGGCCTGTATCTTCATTAAAACTAAAACTAGAGATGTCCAAATCTGCTTTTAAATTCTTTCAGATTCACACTTTAGACTGTCTCATCTCCACAACCACACAGACATGAAAACAGGTCAGGGGTGAGAATCGTGTGCCATCCAATCAATCACTAGTTCAATGTCAATTCAATGCGCTACAAACATGCAGCATCATGACAGCGTGCACACAGCGCAGTGGAGATCTTTAAACAGCTTTTTTTATACAGATATTCAATTTGAGAGCAAGAGGCTGGAAGCACTTCAATCATTTGGAGCCATTTGACCATGACAATAACACTGCTTTACACTTGCTTGCACTAACATGGCATGGCTTGCTAAGGGCAGGTAAACTGTAGCCTAGAATACGTCCTGCCAACAGATAATTTGAAATCGAAACTGACAACCCACTAGGATTCAAGCGATTTAATGGGCAGTAACACATACTTCAACCTAATATGTTTCTATCGGCATGATAAAAATAAGGCATGCGCTTTGTCCATTTTTTAGTTTTTTTGATGTGCGTGACTTCGAGAGAGCATCCAGTGGCTAACATCCACACATGATTCCACCAACTAATCGAAATGCTTTCGTCCTCATTTGTACTAAAAGGAATAGAGTACCAGTATCATAATCTCAATATGTAATTGTGCACCTACAATGAATTTACAGTGAGGTTGTCAGCGAACTTGATGTTGGATCAGTTAAGCTGCTACTTTATAAGGAGTGATGTACCTTCCATAAAGACGGCACATTTCAGGATTTGGATGGGATAAATGGCACTGCTCTCTTCAAATCTGTCTGGGAATCGTATCTGACAAAATGTGTTCAGGTGTGATGCCAAGACTTGAAATTCTTTCAAATGACATTAAAAGGTGCCTGTGCGAGATATCAAGCAAATTGAAGAGGGTCACCCGGGGAGATTCTAGGGAATTCTTTGAATTGACATGGACGGACACTTTTTCTGATTTTTCAATGTAATGGGGAAAAAAAGAAAAACAAACAAACATCATAATCAAATGAAATTGCTTAAATGTTACATATTTGGCTTGGCTGTACAGAAGAAAACTCTTAAGGCCTGGTAAATCCTGTATGAGCAGTGTATCTTTAATATCTTTTGGTTAAAGCATCTAAAGGCATTTTATTGTGGACAGCATGTTATCTAATTACCATGATTCTCTTCTTGTCATTTTCTTTCTCTCGCCTTCTTAGGATGCAGCTGACACAGCATACAGTCAGATTCCAGTGGGAATCCTCATTCAGGATGAAACCTCACCGCTGAACCCACCTAGAGTGGGAATTATCCTAGAAGGGAATGTGGCGATGGATGGGCTGCCCAACCTCCCTCAGGCATTTTGTGTTCTTTTCGGACTGATTTATGCCTTGCATCTGGACTATCCCAAGTGCATGAAGCACACTTTTAATTTTGTGCAGCAGGTGATGTTGAAATTAGGTAAGAGTCACCCAAAATCCAAACTCTGAAAAACCAGCTGGCGGAGTAAAAAAGGGTGTTACCTAGGTAGGTTCTATGCATATCTCAATGATATAGTATCGATATCCTCATTCTACACAAGGTCTTTACAGTAAGAATTACAATGACTATTTACAAAAAATATCTTTGGTTGGTTTAATACAAAACCGATAGGTTTTTATTTACAGGAAATTGTTTCAGTTTTTTGTTACTCTACAGGTGCTGCTCATATAATTAGAATAACATGTAAAAGTTGTTTTATTTCCACAATTTCATCAAGAATGTTAAATGTTCATTCATTATAGAGCATGTAGTCCTGGACCAGCCCTGTAGACCCGTTCGCAATTTTGAGTTGAGGGCGTTTCTCACTGGATTTGAGTTAGTGGGTTCCTAGACATTAAAAATCACGGAGGTGCTCGTCCACCATAGTGCCAGATTTTTCACAATATGGCCGCCAAATATGGCCGCAATTGCCTATGACAAATATCTGTCTTTTTACTTTTAAACTGTTTATACACATGTCATACATCAATTCTGACAATTTTTTGGAGAGGAATTCAATTCTGACAATTACATGAGGAGGATGTGTGATTTTGACCTTAAAAGGTCATTGCCAAGGTCAAATTTGCTATTCTGAAGAGCGTTAATAGACTTCCATTGTAAAAATGAGAGACAAATGATCAATTATGGCATGAGGAGTTATTTGCTGATATTACTATGATTATTTGTGTCAGTATAGTCCTTAAAAGGTCAAGGTCAAGGTCAATGTCAATGTCAAGGTCTTTTCCCTATTCTGAAGAACTCAGCCATGTGCTTGCCCATTAAGTCATTATTAAGAATAAGGAACTGCCACTTAATGTAAATCTAACATTTCTAACATTTAATATTTCTTAACACTTGATGGACCATCATAGCATAAATAATTAATGAATAAATGTGATGATAAAGACCTAGGCTTAAATTAAGCCAAAAACACAATACATTTACTAAAGTGGAACATTGTAACATTGTAGTGATTTATTTATTTTAACTCAAAAAATCATGTTATCATTATGATATCATATCTTATGATAATGGTTTCAGGCATTTTAATGGCAGGAGTATGCCAGGTGTGTGCTCCTGCCACCTATGTTGCTTAGTCTCATGCCTTATTTTGGGGTCCTTAGTTCTTGCAAGTATGTTGCAGACTCTATGAACTTGAAATGCCCCTCTCTGAATGTGCCCTCTTATAGCACTACTGATGGGAGGAAGAGCATTGATTCCAGCACCATTGCTGTACATTTCTTCTCTGTGATCATCAAATATTACAGCTGTTGTGGTTGATCTGGCCCCAGCCCAGACACGCACCAAGTACTTCTCAGCCAATGTTGCATCTTACTCGGTCAATATTTTGGCCTCTCCAAAGTTAGCCAAGTACTGGACTGGATCAGAAACCATGGCTGCATGTTTATAGCCTCGCGACGCCATCCTCTGTACTCCACCCAAAGATTTTGGCTCCGCACATCGTCTGGCAAAAGCCTCGAACTCGGTTCTCTCAGTGTTTCGCCAATCAGCAAACAGTTGAGAGTGGTGACGTAGAACTCACCCGCAAGCTCCGTTACTGATTGGTTAAGGTAACTATATTCACACTTTCGTTTTGTTATTTGTATGCTTTTGCGACGCTATAACGTAACAAGCATGCTAATAAAGCACAATATGGGTTTTAATTTGAGTTTGGAACTTCAATTAATTTAAATGATAGAGGAAGATCAGACCATCTCCCATAGTCCACGGAGACGAATTCCTCATGGCTTTTGCCAGACTGATTGACGGAGTCAACAGTCGGCTACTCGCCCAGGCTAGCATGTTTAGTCCCAACCTCATGCAACCCCCCTACTCATGCAATCATCTCCTTACAGGATATGTTCTTTGATCACAGTTTTTGTCAGTGACGCTCCAAGATGAGAGACTAATGATTGAGGGGTTATATTTTCCATACTGCTGGTAAATCTCCTGTATACCAAGTTCTTGGAAATATGGGCTGTAGTGGAGAAGCAATGCAAATGTGTCTGTATCATTTGAGTCTATAACAACTTTTCTGCTTCACACGAACAGCCCACTCAACATGCACCAGCAACCTGGCCTAAGCCTCATCAATGCAGTTCAAGAGCTCTGGAATCTCTTCACCATCAGCTGACTTTGCTGGTAGCACCTCATCATCAACAACAACAGGGCTGACAATGACAGTAGTATTGCCTCTGGTTTGATAATAAATAATGTCTGGAACTAACAATTGGAGATTTCACTTGTTCTCCAAAGAGGCCCAGAACTTATCAAGTTGGTGAGGAATGGGTCCATTCATGCCAATGATGTCAACGGCTGTTGTTGAGTTGGTACGCCCCATGCGCTCACCTTTCTTCAATGACATCTCAATGTAGGAGTCACAAGATGGATGAGCTCTGGATGTCACCAGAGGGATATTGCTGAGTTGATGATGGCATTGATGACAGCGCCTAAATTCTGCCAGAGGCATCTGACGGATCTTTGACATGAAGTCTACCCGAACATGAGGGTAATAAGTAGACTCAGAGCTTCATTGGGTGAGATTAAGGTGAGGCTCAATTTCACTGACAAGCTTTGACTTGTTAACAACCAACAGAAGGTCACCATCTAAAAGGGGTGATGCTGGAAGGACATAATGACATCTGCTGAATACTTATGCCCCGTTCATCAGCAATGTCCATCCTCCTATGTACCTCAGCTATGTCTTTAGATGAGACCAACTTCTGCTCCTTTACGATGATTGCTGGTGTCTTCTATGGTTGATCTTTGAAGAAGATTCCTTTTTGAAACATTCCACTTATCTAATGTTCATGAGAACTAATCCTGCCTGTATAAGCTGAAGACAAGCTTGCAAGCAAGCTTTGGAGACGGTTGCACAGGCGAGATGTGACAACCTGGTTGCTGAGCAGATTGTGCAGTGGAACGGGTACATTAACGGTCACTGAGTATGGATTCTGCGGATCAACCACAACGTCTAGCAACAATGACACATTTCAGTTGAATGTAAGGCGTGGAGTGGTGCTCAGTGCATGTTGGAGGTGGCATTCTGTCCGCTTCAAAGTGGTGTTGTTGGTGAGAAAGTTGAGGACATCAGTGATCATTGTAATCTGATGGAAAGAGCTCAAACTTTGCTGCAACATTAACATTGCGTGTGGCTCCTACTACAAAGTGTCCTCCATGACCCTTAAATACTCTCTGAATGCTGCTCAACCTTTATGCCACCTCCCACAGCACAGAACTAGCAATGGCGATCCTGCACAACCCACTGACCTACAGAAAAGCAATGGTACAGCTCAGAATGTGTTAACACTAGAACCTTGATTTGTTCAAGATACCATGACCCATAACATAGGTAATTAATGCAGTTACGTACTGCAAAGATTGGCATAGGACGTTATGGTAGCCACATATTGATTCATTTTCCTTCTCTTTCAGAGACAACAGCATTTTTAATGATGGCCGCCAAATCCAGCCAAACCTCAAAGAATTGGCAGAACTCTGACTTGTCTTGATTCAAGCTCTCCACTTGCTCAACCAAGGCCTCAAACTCAAATTCTGGGCAAATGCAGCCAGTGAAGTGTGCAATGCCTGTATGCATCAATGCATCATCCAGACCAGAACCTCGAGGCAATTTTCCCTGATATCTGAAAATAACACGTGTCCAATGGAAAGGGCCAATACAGTGGAAGAGATCCTTGAAGTGCTCCGTCTCATGCAGGTTTCATCACACCAAATTGCCATTGATGCCTGGTTCATCTGTCTGCGAACACCGGAAGTTGGATAGGCAGTGTCTGACAGTGGCACACTCAGTAATGGGTCTTGGTATTATAGGAAGGAAGCCAGCAGGCATCATTGGCACCACAGCAGATGAGACAAGTGTGTGTACAGCAGCCCGCATCAAAAGGTCTCCTCCTGACACACCAGAGCGAATCAGGCTGATCAAGAATTCATGCTTTCCTGATAAACCTTTTGCAGTTGCAACATGCAGTAATGTTGCTTGCTTGTTTTCAGGATGCAGCAGCATGTCTGGTGGTAGGGCCAGTCGAACCACTGGCTTTGCATGATCAGGTACCTCTTGGCATGGTAAATTCCTCTGCAGTATATCATCAGCTTGGCTTAATTCTGTGCCCGACACTGGAGACTTTTGAAGGTGTCTGTTCACTGAAGCATCTTGAAACAGTAATAAGGCTGCATAGTGTGAACCCTTTGTACTAGAAAGTGATGATTTGTCAGCATAATCAGAGTTGGATACCTGCTAATGTATAATCCTCCCTTATAAAAGTGCTTGGTATGGTTTTCTGTCGGTTTTTCGAGCATTCCACAACATAGCTAGCAAGAAGACTGGTCAGATCTGATTGTCTGGTAGCTTGAACATGAACCAATCCTGTGAAAAGTTGCGAGAAGGTTCTTGATATGAAGGCTTTTGCTGTGGGAAGCATCATATGCAATGGTGTTCGCCTTATTCCGCTTTGATTGTTATGCACAAGCATTTGAAAGAGGCAGTGAAGTTGTGTACTCTTGTGATGTCTGACACACTTCTCCTCTTCTAGTGGGGGCTCCTATCTGTGTTGACTGTTGCCGTGCATGTGCTGTCCTGTCCTCTGACTGTGTGGAAGTGTTAGATTTACATTTATAGTGGCTGTTCCTTATTCTTAATAATGACCTAATAGGCAAGCACATGGCCGAGTTGTTCAGAATAGGGAAATTCCTGGAACATGACCTTGACCTTAACCTTGACCTTGACCTTTTAAGGACTATACTGACACTATACTGACACAAAATAATCATAGCAATATCAGCAAATAACTGCTCATACCATAATTGAGAATTTGTTTCTCATTTTTACAATGAAAGTCTATTGACATTCTTCAGAATAGCAAATTTGACCTTGGCAATGACCTTTTAAGGTCACATTCTCCTCATGTAATTGTCAGAAATGGTTTCCTCTCCAAAAATTGGTCAGAATTGATGTATGGCATGTGTATAAACAGTTTAAAAGTAAAAAACACAGGTTTTTGTCATAGGCGATGGCGGCCATATTTGGCGGCCATATTGTGAAAAATCTGGCACTATGGTGGACGAGCACCTCCGTGATTTTTAATGTCTAGGAACCCACTAACTCAATTCCAGCGAGAAACGCCCTCAACTCAAAATTGCGAACGGGTCTACAGGGCTGGTCCTGGACTAATGAGCCACATTGAAGCTATTCCCACAATTCATTGTTTAATTTTTGCACATGTTGGTCTTCCAGCCCAAAATACTCAAATATGAATTCAACTCAAAACCTCAAACATTTCAATGTTCAAGTTATGGTTTGGAATCTCTTTGTCATAATTACTGACATGATTAATTTGCATTGAAATCTATTTGCCATAATTACTGCCATGATGCATATGCATTGAAAAGACATTCCTAACCAAAACTTGAACATTAAAATGTAGCTTAGAAAGTACAAAACTGTGGGAATAGTTTCAGATGAAGCTCATGTATCTATAATGCATGGACATTTAACATTCTTGATAAAATTGTGGAAATGAAACAACTTTTACATGATATTCTTATTATATGGGCAGCACCTGTACATATCTCGTTTTGAACAAAACTTAAATTTCAGACTCTGAAAAACTTGTTTGCAGAGTAAAAATGGTTTCAGCCATTTAAGTTCTTTGCATTGTGTGCTGAACATTATTATTGACACAGTTTGTGTGTGTGTGTGTATATACATATTTCAGTGAAATGAGCAGTGTCCACTCCAATGAACAAAAGTGGATTCTTTTTTGTTTTGTGTGGGTTTTTTTTCTTTCCTTAACCAAAATTCACTGAAAAACCAGATTAAGAAAGCATATTAACAAAAAAAATTTTGGTTGTTTTAATACAAAACCAATAGGCTTTTATTTACAGGAAATTGTTTCAGTTTTTTGTTACTCTACAGGTGCTGCTCAGTAAATTAGAATATCATGTAAAAGTTGTTTTATTTCCACAATTTTATCAAGAATGTTAAACTTTATACCTCATAGATGCATGAGCCATATCTTAAACTATTCCCACAATGCGTTATGTAATTTTTGCATATGTTGGTCTTCCAGTCAAAAAAAACCCTCAAATATGAACTCAACTCAAAACCTCAAACATTTCAATATTCAAGTTATGGTTAGGAATCTCTTTGCCATAATTACTGACCTGATGCATTTGCATTGAAATCTATTTGCCATAATTACTGCCATGATGCATTTGCATCGAAAAGACATTCCTAACCAAAACTTGAACAATAAAATGTAGTTTAGAAAGTACTAACTGTGGGAATCGTTTCAGATGTGGCTCATGTATCTATAAAAAAATCGTGGAAATAAAACAACTTTTTCATGATATTCTTATTATATGGGCAGCACCTGTACATATCTCGTTTTGACCAAAACTTAAAGGTAATACTCTGAAAAACTTGTTTGCAGAGTAAAAATGGTTTCAGCCATTTAAGTTCTTTGCATTGTGTGCTGAACATTATTATTGACACAGTTTGTGTGTGTGTGTGTATATACATATTTCAGTGAAATGAGCAGTGTCCTCCATTGAACAAAAGTGGATTCTTTTTTTGTTTTATTTTTTTATTTTTTTTATGTTTTCCTGAACCAATATTCACTGAAAAAACAGCTTGCCAAGCTTGTCTTTTATTCTGCTCAAAATATTACAATAAAAAATGTTTTGAATATATTTTAATATTCTGTTGTTCTTCTACTTGTCTAGCTAATTGGTTATAATTTTGTGAATGTAACATCATATTTCATATGAAATAACTATACGAAACATTTGATATTACAGAAGACTTTCAGTTTGATCAACTTAAAATTTAGTACATTTAACTGCAAATTTTAAATAAAATAATTATTCATAACAGTTAACCCTCTCGGCGCCACAGGTTTTTGCCCAAAACTGATGATTTTGACATGTTATATTCAAAAGGCTGTGGCTTAACATGGGTAATAGATAGAGCCTGACAATTAATGAGACAAATATTGAGGATGACCCAAAGTTTATTTTGGGAGTAAATTATCCCATCTAATTTGCATATTATGACGTCATATGGTGTCGGCCATTTTGAATTTATAATGAGTTATTGGATATTTTTGCATATTTTCAAAATATTTTTAATAATTTATCTAATTTAATTTATAAAACTTCCCCAGACACCTTCACTATTATGTTCTGTGAATACATTTTGGTCTAGAAAGCAATACATTGTACACTAAAAGTGTAATTTGTAACTAATATAGTGCAACAATGTAGCATAGTGACAAACACAAGTGAATGGACGGTTGCCGTTTTGCCTATAGGGACTGGTCTATGAAGGTGACAAGTTATTTTTTAGTGCATGGAAACCTTTGACAGCAATGCCCAGCATACAGATTCAATCCACACTAGGGGTATTATGTGCATTTTGTCCATTTGTGTGTCTTTGAACCAAGTACAGCAGGCCTACAGTAGCCTACAGTAGGCCTGTCAGCGTACACCCTGAAGGACTCTGGGTATGGGCTACATGTCTAAAAACTTGTGCAAATATCTATTCAAACCCAGTGTTACATTTACTGAAATACAAATAGGTGATATAAGGAAAGTGTGTGTGTGTGTGTGGGGGGGGGGGTTGCGGGCGGGGTTGGGGTTGGTTACCTAGCCTATATCGCCCATGTCTTTCTGATGCACCAAACCCCAGCTGGTATCACACTTTTTGCAAATAGACTCAGTCAGGTCGCAATTGGACATAATTATTACTATTATTATATCATTAGAATAGCATTGCTATTTATTTAGACAGTCGGCAGGAACAGTGTCGAGTAGCGTGAACTATGCTTCCGTTTTGCACCGAGTAGAATGCGCACGAGACCTCTGTGTCTCGGGCGCATACTCCTCTCACTCCATCCCCCACTGTTGGCAGGAATATGCGCACTTCTTTTGTCTTCATTTACTTTTCTACTTAGTATACAAGCTCTTCTACAAACATCCTGACCACTGTCACCCTCCAGATGATGAATATTGACTCTGTAACAGGCAAATTACGACGCGTTGCATCATTCCCCTGTCGTTGCAATGAACGTCGCCAGCATAGCGACAGTATAGCCTACAAAGCAGCATGAAATTACCTCGCATCTCGATTGGAAAAAACCTTCCCTTCCTCAATATACAAGTCTCCTGCAGAAACGAACACTTCTATTGTGTACTTACAAGTGAATGAATGAAGGGTTTTCTTGTTACAGTCCCCATGATCGACGAATAGGCTGTCGATAGTTTCCCTCAGGCAACAGTAACATGGGAAGTATAACGCGGCAGAAAATACACTCCTGTTTGCATATTACCTCATTTAGGGGCGAAATATATGATGAATACATATGTACAATCATGACAAGTTACCATTTGAGTGCATTTGGTCGTTTATTCAGTAGAATTATCCACGTAATGTCACTACAAGGCTGCTTCCGTCTTTCGTGTTGTTTCACAGGGGAGAAGTTACTTCCGCAATGTCCGAGGTTTGTAGTTTTGTAGTTTTCTTAAACAAAATACCATATAAGGCGTCCCAATGTGTTTAGAACTGAAGTACTACATGTCTGCCACCCAATGGAGTGGAAGTTGAACTACATTTGATATCCTATTTGAAAAAAAACAGCCGTTGTAATCAATACGGCATCTCGTCGACAAAAGTCGCCTGTGGCGCCCAGAGGGTTAATCTTACGAATGATGGTACATTTAATCAACTGGGAATTTAGTACATTAAACTGGGAATTTTGCCTACAATAACTATAGATAACAGTTACTTCTGTGGAAGATAGTAGGTTTAATCAATTTGGACTTAAGTACATTTAACTTAAACTTTTACATATAATGAGTATATACAACAGTTGAGGTCACAAAAGATTGTAAGTTTAATCATTAATAATTACTTAGTTTTTCTAGGGCAACCACTTTTCTGTTTTTTTGTAAGTAAACTCAACTTATAAGGTTTTACAGTGTGCGACTGCAAGCGTGTTGTTCTTCGGACTGCTGCTGAGAGGTTGTCCCGTTGGTTATGCCGTTTCACCCTGAACTAGAAATGCTCTCAGGGAAAACGGGCTCTGGATTGTTGATTTTGCAAACCAACAAGGATATATTCCAGTAGACATGATTAAGCTGTGACCTGTGAGATGAATGGAGTTCGGTTTTGCTAATATTTCAGGTAAGCAAAGCAACAGCCCCAAACAATGCGCAGTGTCTGTTGCCACCTGTCGCGTCCGCCCAAAACACCAGAACGCGAGCTGGCTCTAAGTAGATTAACCCTCATTCATACATATCAGAAACTGCCTGTAAATGACTTTCCAGTAACAAATAGTTAGGGAAACGGCAAGCAAGCTAACAGGGGTAGTTGTTAGCCAAGAACGTCAAGCAGTTTCATTCAAATGGCTGGAAATGAAGGCGCTATATTCTGAACATCGTCATACAAACGCAGTTATTTAATTAATGTTGAAGTATCCGTGTTATTGTTTCTGTGCTGGTAAAAGCAGAAATGCCTTGTAGCCCAGGTCTAATTGAAAAGGGGAAAAGTCCATCTTGACTTCATTGATTACAAGCTCGAACAACGCGCTTCAATTTTACAGCATTGCCAGCGCATTGTTTCTCTCCAATCCCTCTCTTTCTCCCTCTCCCCTCCCTCTCTTTCTCGAAAGTGAGGTAGGCCTAAGTGTGCGGTCGTAGTTTTTTCTCTTGTGCATTTATTTTTAGGTTATCAAATTGTCTTGATGTCAATGTCATGTGAATTTAAAGCGGAAAGGAAATGCGTTGTCGTACTCCTAATGCGGCCCAAAAACCTACCGCATCTTCTTCCACCTAGCCTGATTATCATCGACTTTCACATCTCTTCGAGACTGGCTGAAGCTGTTGCATCACTAGGAGGGCACAGCCTGGCTATCTTCCACCGGCATGCCCATCACAACCAGTGGCCAAAGTCAGACTAGGTTGACTATTGCCACTTTTTAACTAAAGCTAAACAGACACTGAATTGTTATTGATATGTAGTAGACTAAATGAAAGCTGTTTTTTTCTGTAGGCTAAATAGGTTACAACAGAGTAACAGGCTGGCTGCAATAGACAAATATAATGTCATTGAATGCAGATTTCCTCATATCACCATGCTCATATATTCTTGAAAAACGAAATGTGCACGGTTACTCAAGGCATTTTTCTATACAAGGCACAGATGTTCATGATTTAACACACCCTCGTTTTTTCTTAAAAACCTGAATTCACAGTTGCACTGCAAAAAAAAAAAAAAACTTAGTCACACATGAAATTGAACATGGACATAATTTACCGCTTATTTAGGCGCGAAAAAAATGGGGACACTTCTGGTTACATTCGGGACAATACAAAGTGGAATCCGGGACCATTGCGGGACACAAAGGAAAAAAGTTAATTTCGAGCCCTGCACACACACACAATCAAACATTTTATGGAAGGCTTTTTTTAACGAAATAGCCAATTTCTAATTGTCAGATATCAAAGTCTGTAAGACTAGCCAATGGTAATTATTAGATGACAAAAGATATAAGAATGGCAAATGGTACTTGTCAGAAAACTGCAAATGTGGGAAAAGCCCATAATAATTTTAAGATATGCTAATTGTACGGTAGAGGAAACTGTTCAAGAAGCACTGAAGTGGCCGACTTATGTCGCATTCCCCAGAGGTAGGAGCTTCCCAATATGCAACCAGTAGTCAGCTACCTCCCACTTGAAAGCGTTCCAACCAGCAAGTCAACCAAACTACAAACATGGAGGGACAAAAATACATATCCACTTCTCAAAGATGTCAGCAATGTAAACAATGAGGCGTAAACAACACCATGCGTTTTTTTCCTTTAGCCGCATTTCATCTTTGAAAGAGGCAATGCCAGCTACACCTTAGAAAGGTTCACGAGCGGTTTTGCAACTCTTAACCTGTCTTAATCAAGTCTATTTGTCCATAGAATGATGATTGCAGAGTAATGTGCAACATAAACTATTCCTAACACTTGTTGCCTTCACGATCTCGGGACCTCTCGAGACAGATGACGACACTGCTCATGTGACAACCGAGTTCTGGACTATGGCGCATGAACGCCACTGATCCCGAAACAATCAGGATTCATGCGTCTTTTGTTTTGGTTCTCTTTTCTTTTTTTCACCTCCACTTGAACCTCTACACCCACGACATATCATTTTAGCTTAAGTTGGCTAAATTAAACAGTCAGAGACCAGCATGACTGACATATGTGCATCTGCAATTGAATGACATCAACTGGTGTTGTTGATAGTGATTACTAGATGATATTTTAGCATTTATGATACTGTTTACATGCTAGTTGCATGCATGGGCGCCATGTTGATGATGCGTGTGTCGTCACACAAAACATTAGCTCGGGAACTCGTTGTTGTATACTTCCGCCAGAGATCAACCTCGATAATTATCGATCTGACATTGCGTCACCAAATGTTCACTCCCACTTTCCCGAGGTTTTAGGTCGGCTTTCTTGGGATTCTCGACTTTTTGAACGAGCTGACTGTGTGCTGCTATCGCTGTGATGACATCACGATTGTCAATGGGAGGAAGTCGGTTTGCTTCGATTTTGCCCCAGCTTGCGAATGCACCATTACAAATGTTGATGAGAGTAGTACAATTACTCTACGGAGATAAGGTTAATGCCATGAACCCTGTACATATGCACAACCTTAAAGGGACACTCCACCCATTTGCGTTAGGCTTTCCATTGCTAGACACCCAGTCATACTTTTGAATGGTCGTGCAACACTCTCTCAATTCCCCCTGAGACAGGAGAAATCCGTATTCACCTCTTAACATCATCATTTTGCATCATTGTAGGAGGAAGTGTAAGAGAGGTGGATTTCTGTTGAGACTACCAGCCTTTTATGCACCCTTTCAACTCCGCCCATAGGGGGTTGGACCTAATGCGCTAACAGACCTACAATGATGTAAAAATCGTCATTTTGCATCATTGTAGGAGGAAGTGTAAGAGAGGTGGATTTCTGTTGAGATTACCAGCCTTTTTCCCACCTTTTCAACCCCGCCCATAGGGTTCACTGGCATTGAGGCTCATACGACATAGATTTTTGTCGATCGATGGAGAAAAAACATGTGAGCGAGAACTTGTTGTCACGATGTGGGTGTTATTAAAACAGCGCATTTAAAGTCGGCCATAAATATGAACAAGACGATGAGCTCGCACCAGTTTGCTCTACTAACACACCACGTGTGAGGAGTGGGGGGACAGGCATTGAGGAGGAGCTGAAGTGGGGACCTGCGCAAACTTGTGTAGAGGTGTGAGACAAGACTCATATACACTCATGAGTGAGTTGTTGACCAACCAGTTCATGGGTGCATGACCTCGGAGACGGTCTGCAGACGAGCGTCTAACCGAAAATCTAAGGAAATCTAACCGTCATGCAGCATTTTCATCCAGAGTGGATTGCTGTCTAAATGCGCATGCATGCGTTGATGACTAATCGAATGCACTTACTGGCAGAGCTGCCTGGGTGTGGCCTGTGGAACTTGAGCATTGCAATGCATTATGGGGATTGTTGTCACAAATCCACAAGCACTAAAAAGTCATTTTCTGCCTTTTCTCGGCCAAGAAGGCACCAAATTAGAAATGTATGCTACTATTCTACTACATATATGACCCGATTTCAATACATATTCATGTCTCCACCGGTGGAATGTCAATTTTAAGTTCTTGAAAAAAAGGCTAGGATGTGTCTTAAAGGAGAAGTCCACTTTTTTGTACATTAAGGCCATTTCCTGAGTGGTCTGCAATGTTTTAGAGTCCCCTTCATTGTTTATTTCATGTTTGCTGCAGTCTCGGTTATTTGGCTGATTTGGATTTGATCTCAACCAGCTTTAGAATGGCCGTCTATGGGCACCTGCAACTCTGTTCTTAAAATCACCTTAAACATTTGTTTTCGGAAGTCTACAGCTCACAAAGTGGTTAGGGGTGTTCACTAGCAGTCCCAAACAAGTTTCAAGGCGAAATATGGCTTCTGTCTTTTTTTATTTGCCATTTTGTGAAAGAAAGTGAAAGTGAAAGTGAAACTTAATTACAAATTGCTACATAAAACACACATAAAACACCACAGATGCCATATTTCACTACAAAAATTGTTACGGAACACCAGTGAATACTGCTGAACACTTCGTGAGTTGCATATTCTTGAAAACAAATGTTAAAGGTGATTTTAAGAACAGAGTTGCAGGTGCCCATAGACGGCCATACTAAAGCTGGTTGAGATCCAAATCCAAATCAGCCAAATAATAGAGACTGCAGCAAACATGAAATAAACGGCGAGGGAGACTCTAAAACATTGCAGGCCACTCAGAAAATGGCCTTAATGTTCAAAAAAGTGGACTTCTCCTTTGTGTTTGTGTACCTCACCATACCGTCAGTGTCTCATCTCAAATTCAGAAACCACTGAACCATAGCAGCCAGAGTGGGCCAGTGTGTGTGTGTGTGTGTGTGTGTGTGTGTGTGTGTGTGTGTGTGTGTGTGTGTGTGTGTGTGTGTGTGTGTGTGTGTGTGTGTGTGTGTGTGTGTCAGAGAGCATTAACAGCAGCAACATCATCAACACAAAGGAATTGTTTCATAAGAACAGCCTGTTACACACACAGACACACACAAAGAAATGAGCATCCATTGTGTGTGTGTGTGTGTGTGTGTGTGTGTGTGTGTGTGTGTGTGTGTGTGTGTGTGTGTGTGTGTGTGTGTGTGTGTGTGTGTGTGTGTGTGTGTGTGTGTGTGTGTGTGTGTGTGTGTGTGTGTGTGTTCAACATGAATGGAGTTTACTGTCTGAATGTGCGCAATTATCTTGAACCCCACTATCTTTGTGACTTTGTACGATTGTCTGCCTGGGTGCTGATCATATAGAAAGGATAGAGAAGGGGGCCTATAGGTGTACATGTGTGTATCCATTGCCATTGCTATTGAAAGGTGGAGCTAGAAAATGCACTGTGTGTGTGTGTGTGTGTGTGTGTGTGTGTGTGTGTGTGTGTGTGTGTGTGTGTGTGTGTGTGCGCGTGTGTGCGCGTGTGTGTGTGTGTGTGTGTGTGTGTGTGTGTGTGTGTGAGTGAGAGAGAGAGAGAGAGAGAGAAAATGCACTGTGTGTGTGTGTGTGTGTGTGTGTGTGTGTGTGTGTGTGTGTGTGTGTGTGTGTGTGTGTGTGTGTGTGTGTGTGTGTGTGTGTGTGTGTGTGTGTGTGTGTGTGTGTGTGTGTGTGTGTGTCAGTGTGCATGCAGTGTCCATGTGTCCGTAAGTGTGTGTGCATGTCTGTGTGTCTATGTTTGCCTAGACCTTCAGACTGTCTCATCACCAGCACTAGCACGGCACCAGAACTAATTAAGCCAACACCTGGAAGTAAGACAGTACATACACAATCACACACAAGCATACAGACACACACAGACACGCATGCACACACGCACACCTCTTGACCCACCCCTCTTCTCCACCAGCACGGAGGAGCTGTTGCCTGGCAACCGATTCCATGAGCTGTTCTAAGGCCTGTTCAATGAGATAGATAGATAGATAGATAGATAGATAGATAGATAGATAGATAGATAGACAGACAGACAGACAGACAGACAGACAGACAGACAGACAGACAGACAGACAGACAGACAGACAGACTGACAGACTGACCGACAGATTATTATTATATAGAGTATTATTAAAATAAAAGTTAATGAATAGATGTAAACAAACAAACAAAAACATCTCCTCAGTCTACTTTACCAGGTACTTGACCGGGTCAAGCTGACCCTTGACAAACAACAGCAAAATTCAAGGCCTCATGGAGACAAGCAGTGTGTGTGTGCTTTCTTTGTGGAGGTGCTGGGTTGACTTTAGAGGCCTCTCCATCTCAAGTGCCCTCATTAGTTGTGTGTGTGTGTGTGTTTGCTGGGCAGGCTGAAGAGGAGAGCCATCAGTGTATCTGCCCCCACATATGTTTCCAACACACACACACACACACACACACACACACACACACACACACACACACACACACACACACACACACACACACACACACACACACACACACACACACACAGAGGTAGTGAGGAAGGGAGAGAGGACATATGTGTGGTGTCAGCTTTAACAGGGACCTCTGCTAGACCAGTGAACCTCTAGTATACCTCCAGAACCCTCATTAGGCTGTTCTAGTAGTACTGAATCCTCATTAACCTGCTCTGTTCTCGTATGGAACCTTCCATAACCTATTCCTTTTTTAGAATGGAACTGTCTTATGTGGTAGTAGCAAAGATTCTCTATCCTAATAAGATAGACAGCTGGTGACGTCAACAATAGGATGGAATGTTTCACCAACCAAGTACTTCTGGTCTCCTAAAAAGGCGTTGCCAAACTCTCAATCATCGAACACCAGCGCATTTAAACCGTCTCTGGTAGTAGTATGGTATCCTCGTTACCCTTTTCTTTTCTACTATGGGACCTCCATTAGCCTGAACTTGTATGGAATCCTCATTATGTAATGTGTCATTTTTTTATGGGCCGTATGCCTTTCTGCAGTGTATTGATGAGTCTGATGGCTTGTGGAAAGAAACTGTTTCCCAGTCTGCTTGTGTGGGACCGCAGGCTGCGTTTGTGCTTCCGTGATGGTAGTAAGGTGAATAGTGTGTGTGCCTATTGTCAATATGTTATTATATGTTTAGTTTTAAATGCACATTGGAGACTGGTCAAACGCTTACCCTTTTACATAGATTTTTGACAATAAAGTACACTTGACTTGATTTGACTATTGCGATAGGATTGTAGAAGACAGACAGGAAATGAGGAGAAGGAAGTGTTACGCCCCAACACTGAAATGGCCCTATGGGGCTAACAAAGAACCAACCTTAACCTTTTAAAAAGGTGTCGTATGTGATCTTTTAAAAGTTACCCAACCTGTGGGGTTTTATTTTACATACACATTCAAAGACATTGCAAACATAGGCTGAAGAGGCAGCAGCCACACGTTCAACCAGAACGCCTCTGACGAGCAGCAGGGATCTGGAGTCTTTATCCAAGGGCTTGATTGAAGGGTCAGGTGTGTTCAATCAGGCCACTCCTCAGAGCACCCAACCAATTATCCAATCCAGGCAGGCTTGAGCAGGAACAATGACAAATACATAGTAGGCAGCCGTAACAGAAGAAATTGGGTGGGGTTGGGAAATGACCCAGACGGGACTCGAACCTGCGTCCGCAGTGGTAGTCCCTTACGAAAATCGACCATGGTAAACCATGATTTCATTGTTTTCTGAGCATGGTTCTGGTGGGAACGGTACGGCACGGTTATGATTTAACTGTAAAACTATTTGTGTTAAAAAGGTTAGCACACTCCTTTGATTTTTTTCTTCTTTAAGTTATTTTTTCTTTTTATTCATTCATTGGCAAGCATGATGACGTTTCGACCTCTCGGTCTTCCTCAGATTCAGATTCAGCCACATCACCCTCCCTGTGTACATGTTTTTAGACCACTGACACAGCAGTGGCATTTGTACATACCTCCTGTAGAGCACCATGCAGTACATCTGTAATTGAAAAGAGTACCACCCCAGCACATACGTAATTATCCCGACAGCAACGACACTGTATGAGTCGTTGCCTGTCTTTGCGCCTATTTAGTGTGACACTTTTGAAACCATGTCTATATTTGCAAATGCGTTTTCATTGAAGAGGGACTTTGATGTCTCATTCTTATGGCTTTCGTCATTCAGAAGAAGATTTCAAAGGCAGAAATGCACCCTCACTTATGGCTGTGTCTGCGTGTGTGCGTGCATACCACTAGTGACTGTTCGTGCGTGTGTGATTGATCGTAATTAGACGCATCACCAGTCTGCTGGGAGTCACTCACTGACAGAAACACCACCCCCTCATCTCTCTCTCTCTCTCTCTCTCTCTCTCTCTCTCTCTCTCTCTCTCTCTCTCTCTCTCTCTCTCTCTCTCACACACACACACACACACACACACACACACACACACACACACACACACACACACACACACAAAGGGAGATGTCCTGGGACAAAAATGCTCCCCAAACCCACACTCACATATAGCATCAGTGCACACACACGGACACACACCCTCCTATCCTGTCATGTGCTGCATCAGCTGTGATGATGCTCATTGGAGTCTGATGGCCCTCGCTGTCTCTAGTGGCCAAATGTCATCATCCCCCTCTTCACAGCACTAATCAGTGTCTTGTCACACACACACACACACACACACACACACACACACACACACACACACACACACACACACACACACACACACACACACACACACACACACACACACACCTCTGTCGTCAACCCAGCACATCCACAAAGAATGCCTGAGTCGCTGAGGCGAACACACACACACACACACACACACACACACACACACACACACACACACACACACACACACACACACACACACACACACACACACACACACACACAAACACAGATTTCCAGAGGGAGGAGGTTTGAGTGTGCTGTGACATGATGTGTCACCACAACCCTCTTCACAGCACTAGTCCGAGCCTCTCTCCCTCTCTCCCTCCCTCTCTCTCTCTCTCTCTCTCTCTCTCTCTCTCTCTCTCTCTCTCTCTCTCTCTCTGTTGTAATTAACCATCCCATCATGCAAAAACAAACACACACAATATGAAATGAAATCAACAAATAAACCAACGAGTCAGTAAGTGAAAGAAAACCTGGTTAATCAATCAATCATCAATAAATAAACAAACAAAAACATTTAATACATACACTTAAACGACCCGTAAATGACTGCAAACCTATTAAAGAAATAAACACACTGGGAAAGACACCCTGTTTGTGAATGTAATTAGGGTACTGTATTGGACATTATGTTTTTTTTTTTGTTTTTTTTTAAATCACATTGCTATTTATGCCCTATATTACGGTTGTGCAGTTTCATATGTACTGGCCGCTATTTATCATAAATAAGTCGACCTGCAACCAAGAAGACAACGAATGCAACATTTACATTATACTGTATAAAAACACTAAACAATTATTACTGATAACTGAATATGGCAAACCATTACACTACTAAAATAATGAAAACAAGACCCCCCAAAAAACATGAACCATAAACAGTCCCATGAAAAACAACACTGACATTCAGAGGATAAATCAGGTTGTGGTTTGTGGGTTGATACGGGACCGCAAGGACAATAAAAAAAATACGAATACATTTAATTTAGAGGCCCCTTTCAGAGCTCCCAAGGACACATTTGCACAGATAATAAAAACAAAACACAATAATACACAGGAAAGGGACATAAAATGAAATGGAACAGTGCAATTAATGTGAGTAAGCAGGTGAGTTTGGAGTATGGAAGCGAATGCAGGAGTGAGACAATGTGACAGATGTACAGACAGAGGAAAGTACATAGGGCACCTAGAACCCATTCCAAGGTCTACAGGTCTTTACAACCTTTTTGGAGATTTTATTTGACAAAAAATGTTACCCTGCATTTAATCAACCAAATCACATCACTCAAGAGATCTGTTAAGGCGTCTTTCCACATACAACCCTGTTGTGTCGAGCAAAGTGGTGCTGTTCAACCATCCCAGTTTGTGTTTCCATTGTTGTTCCATGTTACCCGGAGTATGGTTGGAGTTAAGTTTTGGTGTTGCACGAAGCATTACTTTACGTAGGCTTGCTGACTTAACATTCCTTAAGTCATTCCTTGTTACCTTCCTGTTATTTAATGTTGCTTCTATTACCTTGTGTTGGACAATGTTGTACACTGCACCTTGAGGTCTTTGTTTACTTTTTTGCTACTTTTTAATGCATTGTCCTCTTCTTTACTCTTTGTAGGACAATGCTATCCGTGTTGCAACTGTACACTGTGCCTTACCCTGTTCTTGTTTAAATTGCTCCTTGTAAGTCGCTTTGAACAAAGGCGTCTGCTAAATACTAATGTAATGTAATGTAATGTAACATAAGGACGACAGATATCTCCCCTATTGAAGTAGGCTATAAATAGTTAGAGCGACATCATATTTAGATACTACAATGTTGATTTCAGCCTTCGATATTTAATGTTAAAGTAATAGGCGAATCTTGTAAACACGCTGTGCGCAAAGCTGCGCATGCACCATAAATGCTGGGTGGCAAAAAGAGCTGAGATAACAGCATTCTCTATTCGGGTACAATGTGAAATCCCTAGCATGACCCCTCACATCTTGGCAGAAACTTAGCCAGAAATATCACATGACTTGCTATACGACATACAGTAGGCTATTGGTTATGTTGAGTTATGGTCTCAATTTAGTTAGCTAATTGAAGATTTGGCCAGGTATGGTTCAGACGAGACATTGCATCAACTGAAACAAAACAGTTTTGTTTCTGAAAGTTAGCTGAGTAGTTGGTCACATAAATACACAGTATAATCGTTTTCATGTCACAAACACACCCAGATAAGCCTCATGACTCATTAAAGAACTGTGCAATTAAGTCTAGTTCCACCAAACACCTGGGATAAGGCTATCATTACCTACCGTGACCAGCTGCAAGCCCAAACATTGGAATTTGCTAAGCTTTGCTAAGCTTTGCTAAGATTTTCATTTTATTATATAGATGTTTGCATACCGATGGCATACCAAAATGTGATAAGTTGCAATATCAGTTACTTAACGTGGACAGAGCACAACTCTGGGAAACTAGCTATTTTGTTAGCTTGCTAGCTAACGTCATATTCCAGTGTATTCCACTTGTCATAAAAGCCAGCTGTTACATCAAACAGATGAACAGTACTCTAGGTGTAATATGAGCTAATATCAGACCGACAGCTGAGGACAAGCTGTCTAAGAGGGCCATTGTATGTTGCTTATATCGCTTTGCAAAAAATCATGCTGTGTACAAAACTACCTCATAATTTTACTATTTCATGTACGGTTCCATATGTTCATGGCAAACTGTTTTGCTTACTGGTTGAAGCTGTTTGGCTGTATGACGGCAGATATATGGGTATCAGTTTCCACTCATTTTTACCCACTTTTATGACCCTAAGTTGATAATAATTTATAATACATTTTCACAGAGCCATCTAATATCAGAGTTACGCCACTCCCATAGACCTCTATGGACCAATCTTTCCACAGCAATGGCGGCTCTCATGGAGCCTCACGGAGCGTTAACATGGAAATCCCCATTGACTTTAGTTCTATTAGAAGTTACTTAGTTCCAGGAGGTGGCGGTAGAACACAGAAACTGTGGTAAAGGTAATGTAATTTGTTTGTACGTAATCTTTGTTTGGTATGTGATGATTCTGTGTTAGTTTCCAACGAACAGAAGTTTACTGTTAAGAAACATTTTAATCTAAGCGAATCACATCACCAACCGACTTCCTGGTCCCCGGTTTGCGCAACTCTGTTATTAGATGGCTCTGCATTTTCAAAACATGTGTCATTGGCCATCAATTAGCTCAAGAAATACTCTGATTTTTTTGTGAATGATTATGATAGTTAATGCCCAGTACAAAAATGTCAGTTTTCCAGAATGGAGATTTTGCAAATAAACCCTGACTGTGCAGTGTGCAAGGCAGCCCGCGAACCTCTCAGACTCGTAATGCTCCTGGACACGTTAAGAGAACGTGAATATCTCGGTTAGTTTTCACCGCTATGTATGTAGTACTGTAGTAGTATTCATAGTAGTAGCAGTAGTAGTAGTAGTAGTAGTAGTAGTAGTCGTAGTAGTAGCCATAGTAGTAGTAGTAGTTGTGGTACTAGTAGTAGTAACAGTAGTAGTTGTAATAGTAGTAGTAGTAGTAGTAGTAGTAGTAGTAGAAAAGAGCCTCTCTAAGGTCGGTCATTCTGATACTAAGCTATCCTATCCAAGATCCACAGTGTGCATGAAATTAAAGGTTGTGATCCAGTTCTGATCAACACAGTTGATGTAAATATTACGTAGGTATTCAAACTGTGCAAGATGCACAGTAGGCAGTGAGCAACCGAGCAAAGAACCAATGAATAATAAGTGATAATGAAAGAAAAAATGTATAAATGGATGGATGAATAAGAACAACAATGTAGCCAAGACCAGCAGTCAGAAACAGGGGGAGAGAGAGGGAGGAGAAGGGATGGGGAGAGAGAGAGCACCCATGCCTGATGAACTGATGAAACTGATGAAATTTAATTACAGGCTTTAATTAGACACCACATATTGGCAATGAGACACACACACACACACACACACACACACACACAGACACACACACACACACACACACACTCTCTCTCTCTCTCTCTCTCTCTCTCTCTCTCTCTCTCTCTCTCTCTCTCTCTCTCTCTCTACTCACACACATACACAGTACACACACACACACACACAGGACTATCTGCCCACACCACCACTGGTTGAAATGTCCTTTTTGTTTATACAGCACCGGCTACTGCCTCACGCCTGCCTGTCTGCACTATAATCAGCTTCCAACATACTGTAGAGGAAGTGAAATGTTCGTTTTAAAAGTCAGGTTAAAAAAGCTCAAAAGTCCATTTTAAAGTCAGGTGTGACAAAGCTGAAATGAGGAACATGAGGAAATAAAACATTGTATTTTAAAAAAACAACCTTGCCTACTGCCAGTGTCCTTTGCCTTTGCCTGGTTAGGGTATTTGAATAGGGATTGAATTTTAAATTGGCACACACTTCTATTGCTCAGCCTATTGTTCACAACTCTAGCCCAGAGAAATACATAGGACAAAAGTGTGTGTGTGTGTGTGTGTGTGTGTGTGTGTGTGTGTGTGTGTGTGTGTGTGTGTGTGTGTGTGTGTGTGTGTGTGTGTGTGTGTGTGTGTGTGTGTGTGTGTGTGTGTGTGTGTGTGTGTGTGTGTGTGTGTGTGTGCGTGTGCGTGTGCGCTTCTCTCACTGAATGATCATGACAAGATGGACAGGGGAGCAGTCCAGAACCAGTGAGACAGACACAGACAGACAGACAAACTGTGGGAGACCGAGCGGCAAGCAGAGAGAGAACACAGTGTTTCCAAGTCCAATTTATATGTATTTCTTCCAAAAATATTAAATGTCAAAAATGAATGATGTCAAAAATAATAATAAAGACTAAATTCAACTCAGTTTAAAGGCCTATAAAAGAGGTTAAAATAAAAGAACAGAACATAAATGAACTCAAAAGAACTGACTCAACAAATGACCGTCTGGGGACACACTCAGAGACTTTAGAAAAGTTAGAGGCAATTCAAGCCCTTACTTTTTCTAGCTTATACAAGCACCTGCCAAACGCCATAGAAAGAGAAGAAGGAGGAGGGGGCAACACCCCCTTTGGGAAACCAAACTTGAGCAAACTCCTTTGCATTGGGTTGATTTGTCATTCTACTAGACATTCTTTGACACACTTACCTGGCCTGAAAACATACAGGGGAGACTGAGACTAACTACTATTTACAGTATTGACATGGGCAAAGGGCAGTTAAAAATTATGACTAAGGTGTATGAAGAGACATAATATAACAAATAAACAAATTAGTTCTAAGAATAAAACACTACCTATTCCCCCATGACGTTCCCGCAGAGTTGGTCCACGCCACCATACTCCTTTTCTGAAGCACTGCCGGCAGGGAGCCATTTGCCTGCAACCAGCCAGAGTTTCTCCCCACCAACACCTTGGATAGATAATAGATAGATAAACACAAAATGTACACAACGAAATCACAACTGAAAGAACAAGCTACTGCTACAGAACTGCTAAATAAACTGAGTTGAGAGAATCATTTTGCGTGTTGATTGTTTGTTTGTTTGTTTGTTTAATGTTGTGTGTTGTATGTTGTGTAATGTGTATTCAGGGTGAATGTGACAGAAACTAAACTTAGGAATTTGTAATGTTAATGTTAATATGCAGAAATGAACCAAACCAGGGAGAGTGCAGATGTTATGTCTTGCCTTTATCAACGTGTGGCCGCAGGACCAGCCGCCACACAGAGAAAGTCGTTTCTCTTTCAATGATACTTGTAGACTGACAGAGAAGGACGACTGCAATGCACTGACGTACACTGTGTTTCAACAAGAACAACAACAACAGCAACAACATTTGTCTGAATGTACAGCCTGTTCCTTATACCTTTTAAATTTCTCTCGTCATCAGGTCTAGACATTGGGATTGTTTCAAATAAGCACATGGAAACATCCCAAGTTCAGATGCCAACCCTGCGCAGACACATCATCTGTCAGTGCTAGCTCTGCAAACACAGCACTGGGTCATTTATTTAGACACACAAGCATTTTTATTCTCACTCCAAGACAACGGAAAGTCTTGACTGCTTTTAAATTATTCAGAGGCTAACATCAGCAGATGGTTTTCTTGAGCAATTTTTGCACAGTGTGTTTTGGAGAGAGAGAGAGAGAGTGTGTGTGTCTGTGTGTGTGAGAGAGAGTGTGTGCGCGTGTGTGTGTCTGTGTTCGTGTGTGTGTGTGTGTGTGTGTGTGTGTGTGTGTGTGTGTGTGTGTGTGTGTGTGTGTGTGTGTGTCTGTGTCTGTGTCTGTGTGTGTGTGTGTGTGTGTGTGTGTGTGTGTGTGTGTGTGTGTGTTTCAGAGAGAGAGATAGATTATACTTTGTCTGACCCAAGAACAGTCAGGACAGCCAAGAAGTAATTGCTGAATGGATGTCTTGATGGGTGTTGGTGTGAAGGAGCTTTTAAAATGTTATGCGAGCAAAGTTCTCAAGATGAGTTCTGTGTGTGTGTGTGTGTGTGTGTGTGTGTGTGTGTGTGTGTGTGTGTGTGTGTGTGTGTGTGTGTGTGTGTGTGTGTGTGTGTGTGTGTGTGTGTGTGTGTGTGTGTGTGTGTGTGTGTGTGTGTGTGTGTTTAAGTCAAATTGAGTTGTGTTGCAATGTGTCTTACTTTAGGGAAAGATGTGTGTACCAAATTGGTCAAACTAAAACTAAAAGTACAAAGAAAATTCTTTTTGTTTGTGTGTGTGCGTGCGTGCGTGTGTAAGCGCGCAACCTCAAAATGATGAAGGACAGATGAGTGAGGATGTGTCTACGGGTATGGAAGAAAACACACACACACACAAACACAAACTTCCAGCCTTGCTATGCAGCCAGCATGCCTATCTAGCTGTCTAAACCACATAGATACACACAGACACGTACACACATACTGCCACATACTGCGAGCAGCCATCTGTAATTGTTATTAAGGAGCAGTGAAAGGGATATCCAGAGAAAAACAAACTACACAAAGACCAGTGAGACCAGTGTGTGTCCGTGTGTGTCCGTGTGTGTGTGTGTGTACGGTAACACAGATTGATGGGCTGTGCCTATGAGTCAGAGGTTCAAATAAAGTTTCCTGTATGGCTGTCTCTCTCTTTCTTCCTCTTATCTCCCTTTCTCGTTCTCTCTTAATCTCTCTCTTCCTTATTTTCTCTTCTTCTCTCACAGCTCCAACAAGCTTAGCTTTTTTCCCCCAGCATTGCCTTCTCTCTTTAAGCAGAGTTTGACTTTTGCAAGGGGGGAAGCAAAAATATAATAGGAATATATTACAATGTACACAAATTACAATAGTTGACAAACATAAAATATGACTTAATTTCATACTAACGTGTATTTTAATCAAAACATTGAAAACGTTTACATTTTCAACATTTCCATTTTGCCCCCCTGACCCTGCTCAAACTACGCCCCTACTCTCGCTTCTTTTTGTCTCTAAGCAAAGACACCCCCCCCCTCCCCCCAATACAATTAAATAGTCCTTCCTTAATGGGAGTTCGGAGATTAATTACATTTGGTGGTGACTATGGAAGCAATTAAACAATGACATTTATTCCCTTAGTCAGTCGTGCACAGCTCCAGTCAATGGAGGAGATACCATCTCTCTCTCTCACACACACACACACACACACACATTGGACTTTATAGCTGAGGTGAACTGTGACGGTGTTGTCATAGCTGGCTGATATACAGTAATATCTCTGTGATATAATGCTCTTTTCATTTAGCTAAGGGATATTTATGGCCGCAGAAACTCTCTCGATGTGTCTCTCTTCTCCATGGCAGCGATGGCCAAAGTCATTGCCACTCGTAATTCTTCTAGAAAGGTCCCTCGAGAGTGTGAGTGTGTGTGTGTGTGTGTGTGTGTGTGTGTGTGTGTGTGTGTGTGTGTGTGTGTGTGTGTGTTGGCCACTGACCTTTTCTCGTATTTTAATCTCCATGGAGCTATTGTTCTCTACTAGAATATCGCTGGGGTGGGAGATTTTCTTTTTTGGATGATTAAGCACGGACTGTGTGCTTGTGTGTGGGTGTGTGTATGTGTGCATCGTGTGCATTGCGCATACGTGTTTGCATGTTTTTGTGTTATGCAATCTTTTAAAATGACTTAGGTCGTTGTGCAGGTTAACCACGACTGATGGATAATAGGTACTTGAAGCACTCACGATATGTAAGCCATTGAAAAGCTATCTGAAATTGTGTTAGAGTTCGTGTGTTAACATTTATTTTTTAAACAGAACTTAGTGATGTCACATTGGGAACTTCCATATGAAAATCGAGCATGGTTTTACTGTAGAAACCATGGTTTTACCATGGTATGTCATGGTTACTCTTAATACTCTGAACCGACCATACTGTAGTAGCCTATTACTATGGCTTATCCATGTTTTTTGGGGGTAACCATGAACACTGTAGTTCCTGACTAACCATGCCAGTCCTGCTTTAACCATAGTCACAAACCATGCTAAAAAAAACATGGTTAATTTTGGGTTACATGGTTACCCAAAAAACATGAAAAATGTGTTGGCAGCCGTGTTGCAATGGTTAGGGCGTTGGACCAAATATCAGAGTTTCAGGTTCGAATCCCACTCTTACCTCTAAGAGGCACCTAACCTAAGCTAACCAACTCTTGGTCTCTCCAGTCCCCAATGTGATGTCATGCACTACTTTATAGGGAAAGAATAACTCACACTTTTTCATGTAATACTATGAATATAATATCATGGATAATAGTTTAAATGTGTATGTAACAAGGTTCAGACACCAGTAAGTCGTGGACACCACAGAAGACCAAAGAGACAATTCAAATAGAACACAATTGAACACAATACAAAGAACACAATGGGAGGATTGAAGGGGTAGCGGCTCACCAACAGGGTAACACTTCACTCGGGGAACACAGCAATCATATAACCAAAAATACTGAATCAAACCAAATGCCATCTAGATAAAAATGGTTGTGTTGGTGCCGTGTTCTTGGACTTAAAACGAGCATTTGATACGGTCAACCACAATGTTTTATTATCAAAATTAATTCATTTTAATTTCTCTGCTAAAGCTAGATCATGGTTCCATTCATACTTAGCAAATAGAGAACAATGTACCGTGGTGGATGGTTCAAGGTCCACCTTCATCAACTGCCCAGTAGGGGTCCCCCAAGGGTCCATTCTGGGGCCTCTTTTATTTTCCCTCTATATTAATGACTTACCTGAACATTGTCCACATGTTAATATTCAGCTCTATGCTGACGACACAGTCATCTTCACCCAAGCTAAAACCCCTGTTGAAGCAGCACGTGTACTCTCTACAGCTCTTACACACATACGAACATGGCTAGAGAAGTCATGCATTATTCTGAATGCAAAGAAAACAGTTTGTTTGTATTTTTCCAAGCAACCTTCCCCTGGACTGTCTCAGCCTGGGGTCACTCTTGGTAGTGAACAGCTAGAAGTGGTCACAGATTTTAAATATCTAGGAGTCATTCTTTCTTTTAAAAAACATATAAAAATGATAAAAAAAATAATAATTTAATCTCTACAACTTCAGGCACATAAGAGGTGCTATGTCAAATAGTGCTGCTCTGACATACTTGCATGCAATGATATTTTCTCACCTAAGCTATTGCATTACTAGCTGGACCATGGTGGGATCCACTACTCTTAAACCAGTGGAGAGTTTATTTAAAAAAGCACTTAAAATTTTAGATAAAAAACCTCTTTCATACCACCATTGTAACATTTTAGATAAGTACAACCTACTGAGTTTTGACAATTTCTGTAAATTCTCCTATAGCTGTCTTTTTTTATAAAACTTTGCATGGCCTGGCGCCACCTTGTTTACAGGATTTTATAAAATATCGTCAAACACGAGTAACTCGAGCAGTGGTCAATAAAGATGTAGAGATTCCTTTCAGGAAAACCTCTTTCAGTCAAAATGCATTATCTACTAAAGGCGGCACATTATGGAACTCTATTCCACTGCATATAAGGGAATGTCCCTCTTTATATATAGTATAAAAAGTGGCTTCAAGCCCAACAAACATGTTCACACTGATAGTCTGAACCTCTACACAGTGTACACGCACACACGCACACACACACTCTATTTTGGGACCTTTTTCTTTTCTCTTCTCCTTTTATTTACATGCATGCTTTCTGCCTCTTCTAGTGGGTTTTATTTATTTTGTTACTAACAGTCTGTTTTGAACTTTGAAATTAGAACTTGGGCTACAATCTGGGATATTTACACTCTATAAGGCTCAGTGTCAGCTGACTCAACAGTGACACCAGGTAGCGACATAGAGTCTCTATGCTTGCAATGGTGTGGTGAAGTATTGCAGAATTAAGAAAATGAATCGAAGTTTATGGCAGTAAATCTATTTTTTTGATTGGCTAACAGCCAGTGAAGTCCCAGATTTGAAGCGCCATAAGGCTCCTGGAGCGCCGTCTCAAGGTCTCCTGCTGCTGGCATCCTACGTGCTTGCCGGCATTGGACGCGGAAGTGCTCCTTCCTGGCGCTATGCTCCTTCCAGGTATTGGTGTGTGTGTGTGCCGACCCCGGCATCCTGCATCGTTTCCCTCGGCCTTCCCTTGCTGTGGCTTCTTGGGGTATGTCCCACTGCCGCAGACTGTTCTGCATTGTCTCCAGCTGCTTACTTTGCCTTTGTCCGTGGTGGTGACACTCGTCATGGTCATGGTGTACACTTGCGAACGTCGTACAGGACTCTGTTGCTGACCTTCTTTTCCTGTTTTCCGCCTCATCCATGAAGGCTGGACCTGGAGGTGGTACCGGGCCGTCTGGTACGGCTACAGGGTGGTGCGGATGGACCTTTTGCTTCCCCACCAGGTTGGCGCTGCTCCTGTGGTTCTCACTTTGGCAGCCCATGGGCCCTTTGGACCAGGTTGCACTGGCTTGCATGTGGCCTATGATACGTGTGAAGGCGTATGCAGCGCGGCCTCCTGGGCATCTGGCTGCGCCTTCGCCAGGTTTTATTGTCTTATTGGCGTCCCACGTTATCCTGTGGCGACTGCGGTGGCTTCAGGTCCGTCTCAGTAGCACTGACGACGGTTGGGCACTCCTCATGACCTTGTTGGTATTGGTCATCCAGTGCTGTAAGCACCGCCTCTGGCGGTCAGGAGGAACGATATAGAAATAAGGTTATGTATATAACCACGGTTCCATGAGTTCCGGATGACCGCCAGAGCTTGGCTGTCACTCGGAGTGTACATTTGTTTTAACAGTTGCCTATTGGCCAGCTGCTTGTGAAAGGCTTGTATTACAATAGTAGAATTCACCTTTCGCAAAATCACACGCTGATTACTAGAAGCCATATTCAACTGTGAAATACAACAACTTGATGATGGCGATGCAATGTCTGTAACCATGACATTTTGATAGTGCTTGGTGTAAACTGGGACATTGTAGCCGTCCGCCAAGACCTTTGACGGGCTTTGGCCACACTGCACAGATCTTGGGCAGTCACACTGGGCGTCTCTCTTCTGTTCACTTTAATGGTTTTAGTTGACAGTTAATATCTTCATAACAAGATTGGAACAAGCGCAGCCCCATTTCAGTGTTACTTTTTTTTTGCTGTCACACTCGACGCATATAGGCCTACACAGACACAAACCGGGAAGGAGAGAGGGTGGGGGCTGCTCCGTGGGCTGTGTATTTGGCGCATATTAAACAACGCAACTAGTAGTTTCCCAATAAAATTTGAATCATAATGATGTGAATCCAATACTATAATATCATATAATATTGTCCTTAAGTCTGAGCGATGCATTGATTATTTGTTTAGGGTACGTTTTCTGCCAGCTAAATGCAAGGGGAAAGGGGCTATATTAGCAAACAAGACGATTGCACAGTTAGCCTGCTACTTTTAAATATGATCACCTGGAGCTAATAGCCTCCACATGGCTTAATCCATCCCTGTTATCGGTCCGCTTGAGGTTTTTGCTTTGTGAAAGTGAAAAAACGAGGTCCTAATCAATCTTCAGATGGTGTCAGACCGTGACGGTGCCATAGGCACAGGTTTTATGTCTCCCTAAAATCGCAGGTTTTTGACGGACCTCCGACAAGTTCTACACTCCTTAGTTACCGTTGCTGAGCTCGGATTGGTTGGCGGCCATTTGTGGGACGGGTTTTGCGAAAGGCTAATTGAAATGAAAAGAAGAATATGAATATATGAAATAAGAACTAACACAAGGAAGTGTCCAGTTCTTGTCATCACGCTTGCCTTTCCGAGTGCCTTTCCATTACGCACTATTCCAACAGGCTATGCCGTTGCATAATGTCCATTTATGAACTTGTTGTAGCCTATGATGTAGTTTGGAGTTCTTGTAGGCATAGCCTACAATTCAAGGAAAATGAGAAAGATCACAGCACACTGGTGGCCTTTTTTTAATTAGTGAACAACACATTTCGTAATGACAACTACATAGCCTATTTCCACGTAGCCTATGCTGATTGGATTTTAATCAAAATATACTTTTAATTCTGTCATGTGTGGAGATAGGTGAGTGGTTAAATATTTTGCATTCATGCGAGATGCTGCTTTTGGTGTGGGTTCAAATTCCGATGGTAATCAAGGGTTCTTTTATTGCCGCCGCTTTGATTGATCGGAGCCCGTGAAGCACGATTGTGGAATATGGAAATTCCTACTATATTTGGACAATATTTTTTCCATGTTTGAACACTGTATTGGTGTGTTTTTTTTTCAGCCCTGTTCGTAATATGACTAGACATTTGGTGTAGTATGGGTCAGAGGCTTGTGCACTTGGTGGCAGTAATCGATCAATGTTGCTTGAACTCTGCCTGAACCCGCCCCAAACCCACGAGCAAGAGTGACGTGCTTCCCAAAACAAAGGTGAACTAGCTAACCATGCTATTCGTTCCAAATCCGACAGTAGTACTGACGAACAGCCCCTACTTCGTTTTGCAGCAACACCTGAGTCGTTCGCTTCAGCACCGGACGAACGACTAACTACATTACTTGTAAACATTGGGACTTTGTAAGTCTGAACGAAGTTTTGTCGCACCTGAGTCGTTAGTTGCTAAGTAAGTTAGCAACTAACCTTTCGAGAAACTAGCCCCAGGTAAGTAAAACAGGCTCAACACATATACACACTCACTATCTCTCACACGACACAGACACTCAAAAGAAAATAAAGCTGCACGCCACCAATC